>NC_091462.1:1678851-1883851 GCF_027789765.1 Dendropsophus ebraccatus
CTGATCCCTACAGGTATATACTATATTATATATGATGGGGTTACCCCTGTATCCTGATCCCTACAGGTATATACTATATTATATATGATGGGAATTCCCCTGTATCCTGATCCCTACAGGTATATACTATATTATATATGATGGGGTTACCCCTGTATCCTGATCCCTACAGGTATATACTATATTATATATGATGGGGTTACCCCCTGTATCCTGATCCCTACAGGTATATACTATATTATATATGATGGGGTTACCCCTGTATCCTGATCCCTACAGGTATATACTATATTATATATGATGTTACCCCTGTATCCTGATCCCTACAGGTATATACTATATTATATATGATGTGGTTACCCCCTGTATCCTGATCCCTACAGGTATATACTATATTATATATGATGTGGTTACCCCCTGTATCCTGATCCCTACAGGTATATACTATATTATATATGATGGGAATCCCCCTGTATCCTGATCCCTACAGGTATATACTATATTATATATGATGCGGTTACCCCTCTATCCTGATCCCTACAGGTATATACTATATTATATATGATGGGGTTACCCCCTGTATCCTGATCCCTACAGGTATATACTATATTATATATGATGAGGTTACCCCTGTATCCTGATCCCTACAGGTATATACTATATTATATATGATGGGAATCCCCCTGTATCCTGATCCCTACAGGTATATACTATATTATATATGATGGGGTTACCCCTGTATCCTGATCCCTACAGGTATATACTATATTATATATGATGGGGTTACCCCTGTATCCTGATCCCTACAGGTATATACTATATTATATATGATGGGGTTACCCCCTGTATCCTGATCCCTACAGGTATATACTATATTATATATGATGGGGTTACCCCTGTATCCTGATCCCTACAGGTATATACTATATTATATATGATAGGGTTACCCCCGTATCCTGATCCCTACAGGTATATACTATATTATATATGATGGGGTTACCCCTGTATCCTGATCCCTACAGGTATATACTATATTATATATGATGGGGTTACCCCTGTATCCTGATCCCTACAGGTATATACTATATTATATACCCCCCTGTATCCTGATCCCTACAGGTATATACTATATTATATATGATGGGGTTACCCCTGTATCCTGATCCCTACAGGTATATACTATATTATATATGATGGGAATCCCCCTGTATCCTGATCCCTACAGGTATATACTATATTATATATGATGGGGATCCCCCTCTATCCTGATCCCTACAGGTATATACTATATTATATATGATGGGATCCCCCTGTATCCTGATCCCTACAGGTATATACTATATTATATATGATGGGGTTACCCCTGTATCCTGATCCCTACAGGTATATACTATATTATATATGATGGGGTTACCCCTGTATCCTGACCCCCTACAGGTATATACTATATTACATATGATGGGGTTACCCCTGTATCCTGATCCCTACAGGTATATACTATATTATATATGATGGGAATCCCCCTGTATCCTGATCCCTACAGGTATATACTATATTATATATGATGGGGTTACCCCTCTCTCCTGATCCCTACAGGTATATACTATATTATATATGATGGGGTTACCCCTGTATTCTGATCCCTACAGGTATATACTATATTATATATGATGGGAATCCCCCTCTATCCTGATCCCTACAGGTATATATTATATATGATGGGGTTACCCCTCTATCCTGATCCCTACAGGTATATATTATATTATATATGATGGGGTTACCCCTGTATCCTGATCCCTACAGGTATATACTATATTATATATGATGGGGATCCCCCTGTATCCTGATCCCTACAGGTATATACTATATTATATATGATGGGGTTACCCCTCTATTCTGATCCCTACAGGTATATACTATATTATATATGATGCGGTTACCCCTGTATTCTGATCCCTACAGGTATATACTATATTATATATGATGGGGTTACCCCTCATTATCCTGATCCCTACAGGTATATACTATATTATATATGATGGGGTTACCCCTGTATACTGATCCCTACAGGTATATACTATATTAGATATGATGGGGTTACCCCTGTATCCTGATCCCTACAGGTATATACTATATTAGATATGATGGGGTTACCCCTGAATCCTGATCCCTACAGGTATATACTATATTATATATGATGGGGTTACCCCTGTATCCTGATCCCTACAGGTATATACTATATTATATATGATGGGAATCCCCTGTATCCTGATCCCTACAGGTATATACTATATTATATATGATGGGATTACCCCTGTATCCTGATCCCTACAGGTATATACTATATTATATATGATGGGGTTACCCCTGTATCCTGATCCCTACAGGTATATACTATATTATATATGATGGGATTACCCCTGTATCCTGATCCCTACAGGTATATACTATATTATATAGGACGGGGTTACCCCTCCATCCTGATCCCTACATGCGTATGCTATATTATATATGATAGGAGTACCCCTTTATCCTGCGTTGACCTTTCACCCTATGATGTCTTCCTCTCGCCTCATTAGCCATAGCTTCCGTCCTGTGTCCTGGCGATGGAAGGAGCCGGGGGCGGTGACGCAGGAGGTGGGGGGCCACCTGGTCCGGAGCCAGGAGAAGGGGCCGCTGCTGAGTTTCATGAAGATGAAGAGATCATTGAGGTGCTGGAGCTAAATGAAGGAGAGCCGGACCCCGGTAGGTGCTCGGGGGACTCTGGGACACGGTACAGTGGATGGCTGTGTTCATCCTAGTCATGTGGGGTGGGGTCTATGGGCACTTTGTAACCCCCCCCTTCCCCGTGCTCCACAGACGACTTAGCCAGCGACATGGAGGACGTGGATTTTGCAGATGACCCCGAAGATGGAGAAATGGCAGACGAGGAATGGGAGACGGAGGACGAGGGCGTGGAGGAGGGTGCCGAGCCCCACGATGACAGCGAGCTTACCTACTCCAAGCACACTGGTGGGTGCCGACCTCAGGGTGGGGTAACTGAGGAGCTCAACAGAGCTAAGTCACTATAGAAGGGGTTACTGATGTACTGGCTCTACTACTATAGATGACATGTGGGGAGGAGAAGGGGTTACTGATGTACTGGCTCTACTACTATAGATGACATGTGGGGAGGAGAAGGGGTTACTGATTTACTGGCTCTACTACTATAGATGACATGGAGCAGAAGGGGTTACTGATGCACTGGCTCTACTACTATAGATGACATGTGGGGGAGGAGAAGGGGTTACTGATGCACTGGCTCTACTACTATAGATGACATGGAGAAGGGGTTACTGATGTACTGGCTCTACTACTATAGATGACATGTGGGGGAGAAGGGGTTACTGATGCACTGGCTCTACTACTATAGATGACATGTGGGGGAGAAGGGGTTACTGATGCACTGGCTCTACTACTATAGATGACATGTGGGAGAAGGGGTTACTGATGCACTGGCTCTACTACTATAGATGAGATGTGGGGAGGAGAAAGGGTTACTGATGTACTGGCTCTACTACTATAGATGACATGGAGGAGAAGGGGTTACTGATGTACTGGCTCTACTACTATAGATGACATGTGGGGGAGAAGGGGTTACTGATGCACTGGCTCTACTACTATAGATGACATGGAGGAGAAGGGGTTACTGATGTACTGGCTCTACTACTATAGATGACATGTGGGGGGAGGAGAAGGGGTTACTGATGCACTGGCTCTACTACTATAGATGACATGTGGGGAGGAGAAGGGGTTACTGATGCACTGGCTCTACTACTATAGATGACATGTGGGGAGGAGAAGGGGTTACTGATGCACTGGCTCTACTACTATAGATGACATGGAGGAGAAGGGGTTACTGATGCACTGGCTCTACTACTATAGATGACATGGAGGAGAAGGGGTTACTGATGCACTGGCTCTACTACTATAGATGACATGTGGAAGAGAAGGGGTTACTGATGTACTGGCTCTACTACTATAGATGACATGTGGGGGAGGAGAAGGGGTTACTGATGTACTGGCTCTACTACTATAGATGACATAGAGGAGAAGGGGTTACTGATTTACTGGCTCTACTACTATAGATGACATGGAGGAGAAGGGGTTACTGATGCACTGGCTCTACTACTATAGATGACATGGGGGGAGGAGAAGGGGTTACTGATGCACTGGCTCTACTACTATAGATGACATGGAGCAGAAGGGGTTACTGATGCACTGGCTCTACTACTATAGATGACATGGGGGGAGGAGAAGGGGTTACTGATGCACTGGCTCTACTACTATAGATGACATGGGGGGAGGAGAAGGGGTTACTGATGCACTGGCTCTACTACTATAGATGACATGTGGGGGAGAAGGGGTTACTGATGCACTGGCTCTACTACTATAGATGACATGGGGGGAGGAGAAGGGGTTACTGATGCACTGGCTCTACTACTATAGATGACATGGAAGAGAAGGGGTTACTGATGCACTGGCTCTACTACTATAGATGACATGTGGGGGAGAAGGGGTTACTGATGTACTGGCTCTACTACTATAGATGACATGGGGGGAGGAGAAGGGGTTACTGATGCACTGGCTCTACTACTATAGATGACATGGGGGGAGGAGAAGGGGTTACTGATGCACTGGCTCTACTACTATAGATGACATGTGGGGGTGGAGAAGGGGTTACTGATGCACTGGCTCTACTACTATAGATGACATGGGGGAGAAGGGGTTACTGATGTACTGGCTCTACTACTATAGATGACATGTGGGAGAAGGGGTTACTGATGCACTGGCTCTACTACTATAGATGACATGGGGAGGAGAAGGGGTTACTGATGCACTGGCTCTACTACTATAGATGACATGGTGGAGAAGGGGTTACTGATGTACTGGCTCTACTACTATAGATGACATGGAGGAGAAGGGGTTACTGATGCACTGGCTCTACTACTATAGATGACATGTGGGGGAGAAGGGGTTACTGATGCACTGGCTCTACTACTATAGATGACATGTGGGGGAGAAGGGGTTACTGATGCACTGGCTCTACTACTATAGAGCACATTTTTCCCCTAATTGGCAGTGAACTGGCCTCGTGGACTCTGTATTATGTCCGTGGACCTTAAGGGAGCTTTAATTTATATGATGCAATTTCCTTTGTTATTCTTAGCTTCTGTATTCTGCGTCAGCCTTGACCCCAAGGACAGCAGTCTGGCGGTAACAGGAGGAGAAGATGATAAGGCATGTGTATGGAGAATAAATGATGGAGAGACGGTCTTCGAGTGCACAGGTGAGAAGAATCTCCAACTCACTGTATTATTACATGACACCGCCATCCCCTGTATCCTCATCTGTAACTTCACCTGCTCCAGGACACAAGGACTCCGTCACCTGTGCCGCCTTCTGTCATGACTCCTCCATGGTGGCTACAGGAGACATGAGTGGCCTGATCAAGGTGTGGAAGGTGGAGGACGCTAAGGAGGTCTGGTCATTCGAAGTGGCGGACCTAGAGGTGAGAGTCCATACGGTACAGTAATATAGTAGTATATTCCTGTATATAGGAGCAGTGTTATAGTAGTTATATCCCTGTATATAGGAGCAGTGTTATAGTAGTATATATCCCTGTATATAGGGAGCAGTATTATAGTAGTTATATTCCTGTATATAGGAGCAGTATTATAGTAGTTATATCCCTGTATATAGGAGCAGTATTATAGTAGTTATATCCCTGTATATAGGAGCAGTATTATAGTAGTATATTCCTGTATATAGGAGCAGTGTTATAGTAGTATATTCCTGTATATAGGAGCAGTATTATAGTAGTTATATTCCTGTATATAGGAGCAGTATTATAGTAGTATATTCCTGTATATAGGAGCAGTATTATAGTAGTTATATTCCTGTATATAGGAGCAGTATTATAGTAGTTATATCCCTGTATATAGGAGCAGTATTATAGTAGTTATATCCCTGTATATAGGAGCAGTATTATAGTAGTATATTCCTGTATATAGGAGCAGTATTATAGTAGTATGTTCCTGTATATAGGGAGCAGTATTATAGTAGTATATCCCTGTATATAGGAGCAGTATTATAGTAGTATATTCCTGTATATAGTGGCAGTATTATAGTAGTTATATCCCTGTATATAGGAGCAGTATTATAGTAGTATATTCCTGTATATAGGAGCAGTATTATAGTAGTTATATTCCTGTATATAGGGGGCAGTATTATAGTAGTTATATTCCTGTATATAGGGGCAGTATTATAGTAGTATATCCCTGTATATAGGAGCAGTATTATAGTAGTTATATTCCTGTATATAGGAGCAGTATTATAGTAGTTATATTCCTGTATATAGAAGTATTATAGTAGTATATTCCTGTATATAGGGGCAGTATTATAGTAGTTATATTCCTGTATATAGAAGTATTATAGTAGTTATATTCCTGTATATAGGAGCAGTGTTATAGTAGTTATATCCCTGTATATAGGAGCAGTATTATAGTAGTATATTCCTGTATATAGGAGCAGTATTATAGTAGTATATTCCTGTATATAGGAGCAGTATTATAGTAGTATATTCCTGTATATAGGGGCAGTATTATAGTAGTATATTCCTGTATATAGGAGCAGTATTATAGTAGTTATATCCCTGTATATAGGGGCAGTATTATATTCAGTATATTCTTTCCTTGTAGTGGTTGGAGTGGCATCCTTGCGCTCATGTCTTGCTATGTGGCACAGCAGATGGAAATACTTGGATGTGGAAGATCCCCAGTGGAGAATGCAAAACTTTTCAAGGACCTAATTGCCCGGCTACCTGTGGACAGTTTTTACCAGACGGTGGGTTTACCTAACACCTTTTTTAGGTTTCCCTTATGGGTTACTTGACGTATAATCTTTTTCTCATGTCTTTCTCGGTGTGGTAGGTAAGAGAGCTGTGGTTGGTTATGAAGATGGGAGCATGCGGATATGGGACCTGAAAATGGGTAACACCCTCCATGTCCTGAAGGGTGAGTGTGCGGCAGCGCTCCTAGTGGGCTCTGTGCAGTAGTAAGCGGTGGAGTAACTCTGTTACGTTATTGTTGCTCCATCTTATCTTTCCCCTCGATGTCCATCATCTTCCTCTGTCTTCTTCCAGGTCCTGATGCGCACTCTGCACCTCTGACCTGCGTGTCCTCTAATGGCGACGGGAGCCTTATTCTAACCGGGTCCGTGGACTGTGACACAAAGATGGTGAATACGGCGACCGGGAAGGTGAGGTCCTCTCTTTCGCGTCCTTCTGATGTAACAGGATGTCATGCCATAGTCTCTATAATATTCCGTCTGTAGAGCGTGGTCGCTGTGACACAGTCTCTGTAATATTCCGTCTGTAGAGCGTGGCCGCTGTGACACAGTCTCTGTAATATTCCGTCTGTAGAGCGTGGCCGCTGTGACACAGTCTCTGTCTTTGCAGGTTGTCGGAGTCTTTCGGACGGAGAGTAATGTATCCAAAGCCTCAAAACGTGAAGAAGGTGAAGCGGAGAGCAATTCGGTGGAGTCGTTGGGATTCTGCAGTGTGTAAGTGATGACGTATCTATGGGGCTCTATGTGGCGGTATG
This sequence comes from Dendropsophus ebraccatus, assembly GCF_027789765.1. NCBI lineage: Eukaryota > Metazoa > Chordata > Amphibia > Anura > Hylidae > Dendropsophus > Dendropsophus ebraccatus. Next base: position 1,686,495 of record NC_091462.1, read on the forward strand.
ATACTCTCCCTGATGTCTCCTGTGTATGGGGCTCTATGTGGCGGTATGATAGTCATCAAGTGATGTAGTGTACAGTATATATGTATATAAACTCTCTTGTCCTGTGTATGTGTGTGTGTATATATATATATATATATATATATATTATACACACACACACTCCTCCTGCCCCGTATCCTCCTGTCCTGTATGTATGTATGTATGTATGTATGTATATATTTGTGTGTGTGTGTGTGTGTGTGTGTGTATGTGTGTGTATATATATATATATATATATATATATATATATATAAAATATATATATATTTAATACACTCCTCCTGTCCTGTATATATGTATACTCCTGTCCTGTATGTATATAAACTCCTGTCTTATAATGTGTATATATACTTCTCCTGTCATGTATGTATGTATGTATGTGCGTTTATGTGTGTATATATATATATGTGTGTGTGTGTATGTGTATGTGTGTGTATATATATATATATATATATATATATATATATATATATATATATATATATATATATATATATATATATATATGTATATACTGTCCAGTGTGTGTGTGTATATATCCTGGCCTGTATGTATATTCCTCCTGTCCTGTGTATATACTCCTTCTGTCGTGTGTATGTGCAATATATATATATATATATATATATATATATATATATATATATATATATTTATGGACCTGTTTTGAGGCAGCCGCCCTAGCAATCGATCAGATTCCAGCTCCCTGTGTAAATGAAAGCACCTCCTGTCCTGTATAAATATATACAGGAGGGGAGGGGGAGGGGCAAGAGTGCCCCATAGAAATGAATGGGAGAATCTCCACACTGCACACACAGGTGATATAATTAGCTGCAGCTCCCCAGCAGTAATGGCAGTTGGAGGCCTTCGCAACCAATAGGATTACTGCTTTCATTTTCACAGGGAGCTGGAATCTGATCGGTTGCTAGGCCGGCAGCCTCACAACAGATCCACAGAAATAACTGGTAGACCCCCTACTCTATCTATACAGTACAGGTATACAGGACCCCAAAAGTATACACTACAGGTATACATACCTCCTAACATTTTGGACGGCCAAAGAGGGACAGTTGTGGTTCATGCTAGGAAAATTATACAGGCATTTCTTTTTAATTAAGGATGTTTTCACAAATCCAGGATCTGCTGCATACAGGACCCCCAAACTATACACTACAGGTATACAGAGCCCCAAAACTATACACTACAAGTATAAAGGACCTCCACCAACTCTATACTACAGATATACAGGACCCCCAAACTATACACTACAGATATACAGGACCTCCACCAACTATATACTACAGGTATACAGGACCCTCAAACTATACACTACAGGTATACAGGACCCCACAACTATACACTACAAGTATACAGGACCTTAAACTCTACACTACAGGTATACAGGACCCCCAAACTGTAAAATACAGGTATTCACGACCTATAAACTAGAGGTATACAACACCTTCACCAACTATATACTACAGGTATACAGGGCCCCACAAACTATACACTACAGGTATACAGGACCCCCAAACTATACACTACAGGTATACAGGACCCCACAACTATACACTACAAGTATACAGGACCTTAAACTCTACACTGCAGGTATACAGGACCCCCAAACTGTAAAATAAAGGTATCCACGACCTATAAACTAGAGGTATACAGCACCTTCACCAACTATATACTAGAGGTATACAGGACCTCCACCAACTATACGCTGCAGGTATACAGCCCCCCCCCCCCCAATATACACTACAGGTATACACTAATTCCACTGATTACTTCAGATGAAACAATACCTTTTAGACAATTGCAGTTTCCTGTTAAGCATCATTTGCAATGGCAATAAACAAGGCACAAGCCTGATCACTGCAGGTGGTGGCATAAATCTGGATTCTGCATGTTTTCCGCATGGACAATTGTATGTTGCTGCTCCAGAGTTGTATCAGGTAAAAATCTTTGTCTATGTACCTGGCAATAACACTGCCAATGTTGTATATAACCAGGCTGTATATAACACTGACAATGTTGTATATAACCAAGCTAAGTATATAACACTGCCAATGTTGTATATAATTAGGCTGTATATAACGCTGACAATGTTGTATATAACCAGGCTGTATATAACGCGGGCAATGTTGTATATAACCAGGCTGTATATAATGCTGACAATGTTGTATATACCCAGGATGTATAAAACACTGCCAATGTTGCATATAACCAGGCTCTGTATATAACACTGCCAATGTTGTATATAACCAGGCTGTATATAATGCTGACAATGTTGTATATACCCAGGATGTATAAAACACTGCCAATGTTGCATATAACCAGGCTCTGTATATAACACTGCCAATGTTGTATATAACCAGGCTGTATATAATGCTGACAATGTTGTATATACCCAGGATGTATAAAACACTGCCAATGTTGCATATAACCAGGCTCTGTATATAACACTGCCAATGTTGTATAGAACCAGGCTGTATATAACACTGCCAATGTTGTATAGAACCAGGCTGTATATAACACTGCCAATGTTGTATATAACCAAGCTAAGTATATAACACTGCTAATGTTGTATATAACCAGGCTGTATATAACGCTGACAATGTTGTATATAACCAGGCTGTATATAATGTGGACAATGTTGCATATAACCAGGCTGTATATAACACTGCCAATGTTGCATATAACCAGGCCGTATATAACACTGGCAATGTTGGATATAACCAGGCTGTATATAACACTGCCAATGTTGTATATAACCAGGCTGTATATAACACTGCCAATGTTGTATATAACCAGGCTGTATATAACACTGACAATGTTGTATATAACCAGGCTGTATATAACACTGCCAATGTTGTATATAACCAGGCTGTATATAACACTGCCAATGTTGCATATAAGCAGGCCGTATATAACACTGGCAATGTTGGATATCACCAGGCTCTGTATACAGTCTGATCACATGATATCTCAGTTTGGCTATTAGGTATTTAGGATGTTTAAAGTTTTTAGTTTATTTCTAATGTGCATACGCTACAATTTACATAAACAGTGCAGAACTGTCAGGTATATAGGGGTATATAGGGCTCCTGGCGATTTCCTTTTAAACAAAAAAAAGGGTATAGATTGGCCCCCTGAGCGACCTTGGAACAAATCTAATTAACACCCTGACACTTTATACCCGGGCAGCGCCGGCTACATTTTCTAGTGTGTGTGTGTGTATATAGATATATATATACTCCTCCTGCCCTGTATAAATATATCCTCCTCCTGTCCTGTGTGTGTGTATGTATGTGTGTATATTTATTATACTCCTCCTGTCCTGTGTGTGTGTGTGTGTGTGTGTGTGTGTATATATATATATATATATATATATATATATATATTATACTCCTCCTGTCCTCTGTGTGTGTGTATATATATATATATATATATATATATATATATATATATAATATATTATACTCCTCCTGTCCTGTGTGTGTATGTGTGTATATATATATATATATATATATATATATATATATTATACCCCTCCCCTCCTGTGTGTGTGTATGTATGTGTGTGTATATATATATATATACACCCCTCCTCTGTGTGTGTGTATGTGTATATATATATATTATACTCCTCCTGTCCTGTGTGTGTATATATATATATATATATATATAGCAGTACGTAGAAAATGTGAAGCGCTTGGCACTGTCCCTTTTGTATGCGCAATCAAAGGAGAGGGCTGTGGCGTTCAGTCCTTGCATGTATGGCGTCTTGTGCCCTTTAACATGTGGTTCTCTGCATGAAGATCATCTTAAATGTACAATAAAGAAACGAAGCAGGAAGCGGCGACTCACCAACCAGTGCGATTTATTCAGGGTATACGCTGTACATCAGCTCACAGGCAAGGCAATAACATTCTGAGTGGGTTCCACTGAGGCTACGGCCGTTTCACGCTTTCCGCGCTTCAACTGGCCTCGTATTTCGTAATGACGTGGTTCTGCGTGGGTTAAATCCCTTCCCCACGGATATACATGACAGCAACAACATAAGTGCAATTAAAGTGACAGTACACCAAGACTCAAATACTGCAAACTACATACAATTACACAAATACAGATAGATTGTTACGATCGTTCAGCCAAGAGGACCCAATGCTCCAGTCTTTGCCATCCACACGGCTTCTCTTTGTAGCAACACTCTCTGGCGATCTCCGCCTCTTTTCGGAGTGTGAACAATCTCCAAACCTGCGAATCGCAAAACACTGGGATCACCATCATGTTCAGCCATTACATGTTCAATTAGTCTAGGGAGCCTACACCAGACCTTACGGATTTGAAATGCTCCCTAAATCTAACGTATAAATATCTGATGGTCTTCCCAATGTAATATTACCCACATGGGCACATCACGACATACACCACAAATTTACTGGCTGGTTGACACAATGCTCATCACCGCCTAGATGAAAAGTTCTAGTGTTCATGTTGTATTCACAGAAGCGGCAATGGCTGCACTTACCTTTCGGTAGACCCTCTCTCAGCCAGGTGCCTCTCGTCTCTGGGAGCACACTGCTGGTCAGGGTATCCCCCTAGGGTCTTTCCCTCCGGTAGGCTACCACAGGCTTGCCTTTTGTCAGCATCTTCAGGTCCTCGTCCGCTCCTATAATATGCCAGTGTCTGAGAATAGCAGCACGGACGCGGCTGTCCATACTAATGTGCTTGAAGGAAAAGCAGAATCTCTCTTCCTCCTCCTCGTTTATTCTGCCCCTTCTTCCACCTTGCTCCGCTTTTTGATAGGCTTCATCTATGATTCTTTCCGGGTAACCCCTCTCTATCAGCAGCCTGGCTCAGATACGTCTCACGACGGCTATTAATCCTCTTCAGTCTGGTGAACTGTCCTACCGGGACAGCTCGTTTGACGTGATCGGCAGGGCCGTATTTGCCACTAGGCACCCGTGGTCCGGTGCCTAGGGCGGCGCCCTGCAGGGGGCGGCACCTACAGGGATCAAAATATATATTTTTTTTAATAAAAAACATATATTTTTAACCCCCGCCGCCCTAGGTACCGGACCGCGGGTGCCTTGTCCGCGGCCGGGGGGGGGGGGCACACCGCCGCTGCCGCCACCGCCGCCACCGTTGTGCAGCCCCGGGGCATCCGGGGTGAGCTCCTTCCGGTACACGCTGCTTCTATCTCAGGCCGGCAGCTCACCCCTGCAGCCCCGCAGTGCCCGAACTTCTTCCTGCTCGGCGCGATGACGTCACGAGCGCTGCAGCAGGAAGAAGTTCGGGCACTGCGGGGCTGCAGGGGTGAGCTGCCGGCCTGAGATAGAAGCAGCGTGTGCCGGAAGGAGCTCACCCCGGACGCCACGAAGCTGCTTTGGGGAGACCTGACCGGTCTGCCTCTGCCCCCGGCTGTTCCCTCTTCCCCCCCACAGCTCCTCCCCCTGCCTGTGCCCCCCCTGCCCCCATCTGCTCCCCCTGCCTGTGCCCCCCATCTGCTCCCCCTGCCCCCATCTGCTCCCCCTGCCTGTGCCCCCCATCTGCCCCCCCCTGCCCTCATCTGCCCCCTTTGCCTGTGCCCCCCATCTGCTCCCCCTGCCTGTGCCCCAGCTGCTCCTCTGCTTCCCAGTTGCTCCCTCTTCTCCCCTTGTCCCCCCAGCTTCTCCCCTGCCACCCCAGCTGCCCCATCCTCTCCCTGCCTCCCCAAATTCTCGCCCTGCCCCTGCCACCCCCAGCTGCTCCCCTTTCCGTCACCCCAGCTGCTCCCCCCTGTCACCCCAGCTTTTCCCCCCTGTCTACCCCAGCTGCCTCCCTTCCCCAGCCCCCCCCCAGCTGCCTCCCTTCCCCAGTCACCCCCAGCTGCCTCCCTTCCCCAGTCACCCCCAGCTGCCTCCCTTCCCCAGTCACCCCCAGCTGCCTCCCTTCCCCAGTCACCCCCAGCTGCCTCTCTATCCCCAGTCACCCCCAGCTGCCTCCCTTCCCCAGTCACCCCCATCTGCCTCCCTTCCCCAGTCACCCCCAGCTGCCTCCCTTCCTCAGCCCCCCCCCAGCTGCCTCCCTTCCCCCGTCACCCCCAGCTGCCTCCCTTCCCCAGTCCCCCACCCCCAGCTGCCTCCCTTCCCCAGTCCACCCCCCCCCCAGCTGCCTTCCTTCCTCAGCCCCCCCAGCTGCCTCCCTTCCCCAGTCCCCCCCCCAGCTGCCTTCCTTCCTCAGCCCCCCAGCTGCCTCCCTTCCCCAGTCACCCCCAGCTGCCTCCCTTCCTCAGCCCCCCCCCAGCTGCCTCCCTTCCTCAGCCCCCCCCCAGCTGCCTCCCTTCCCCAGTCACCCCCAGCTGCCTCCCTTCCCCAGTCACCCCCATCTGCCTCCCTTCCCCAGTCACCCCCATCTGCCTCCCTTCCCAGTCACCCCCAGCTGCCTCCCTTCCCCAGTCACCCCCAGCTGCCTCCCTTCCTCAGCCCACCCCAGCTGCCTCCCTTCCCCAGTCACCCCCAGCTGCCTCCCTTCCCCAGTCACCCCCAGCTGCCTCCCTTCCTCAGCCCCCCCCAGCTGCCTCCCTTCCCCAGTCACCCCCCAGCTGCCTCCCTTCCCCAGTCACCCCCATCTGCCTCCCTTCCCCAGTCCCCCCCAGCTGCCTCTCCTTCCCCAGTCACCCCCAGCTGCCTCCCTTCCCCAGTCACCCCCAGCTGCCTCCCTTCCTCATCCCCCCCCCAGCTGCCTCCCTTCCCCAGTCACCCCAGCTGCCTCCCTTCCCCAGTCACCCCCAGCTGCCTCCCTTCCCCAGTCCCCCCCAGCTGCCTCCCTTCCCCAGTCACCCCCAGCTGCCTCCCTTCCCCAGTCACCCCCAGCTGCCTCCCTTCCCCAGCCCCCCCCAGCTGCCTCTCCTTCCCCAGTCACCCCCAGCTGCCTCTCCTTCCCCAGTCACCCCCAGCTGCCTCCCTTCCCCAGTCACCCCCAGCTGCCTCCCTTCCCCAGTCACCCCCCAGCTGCCCGCCTGCAGACGAGTTGTGGTCAAAGAAGTCTTCATGATGGTTGCGCCAGATGGAGAAGAAAGCAAAAAGTGAGCAACGGCAATGGGAGAAGACGTCACCTGTGAGTCATAAGTAACTGCACTGTAAACAATTCTATAGTGTGCAGAGCCTGTGTACCATTGGGGTCTAAATGGGTCAGTGTATGGTTTGCGGTAGTGTACTGACACAGCCCTGGGTACACTACAGTACGCTAGCGCAAACTTTTAAACTAGAATCAAACTACAACAGCTGCAGGCACTACAACTCCCAGCATATGCTGAGGGCTGCAGACTGTTAGTACATGCTGGGAGTTGTAGTGCCTGCAGCTGTTGTAGTTGGGCCCTAGGTGGCATATAAGAATATATAGATCAGTGGGGGCTCAGTGCAGGGAAGTGACCCCAGAACATCACTAATAGGGGATAGAACAAAACATCTCCCCCTACCATATTAGTGATATTCTGGGGTCACGTCCCTGCACTGAGCCCCTACAGATCTCTGTATTCTTATATGCCACAAAGCATCCAGTGTATGATGCACCTAGGACCCAACTACAACAGCTGCAGGCACTACAACTCCCAGCATGTACTGACAGTCTGCAGCCCTCAGGATATGCTGGGAGTTGTAGTACCTGCAGCTGTTGTAGTTGGGTCCTAGGTGCATCATACACTGAATGCTTTGTGGCATATAAGAATACATAGATCTGTGGGGGCTCAGTGCAGGGAAGTGACCCCAGAACAGCACTAATAGGGGATAGAACAAAAACATCTCCCCCTATATCTTAGTGGTGTTCTGGGGTCACTTCCCTGCACTGAGCCCCCACAGATCTCTGTATTCTTATATGCCACAAAGCATCCAGTGTATAGGACCCAACTACAACAGCTACAGGAACTAGAACTCCCAGCATGTACTGACAGTCTTCAGCCCTCAGGATATGCTGGGAGTTGTAGTACAGTGTAGACAGATGTATTGCTGGACCTTCAGGGCTGATGGTTGTCACCCACAGATTGCAGCCTCCAGGAGTCTCAGCACACAGTGATTTATTACAGGGTTGTCCTCTCAGAGACTACAACTCCCAGCATAGCCGGAGAGCTGTATAAATGTAGGGATTTGTCACAGATACAGATGAATTCAGGAGAGGAGCGGGTCAGCATGTCATGTCTCACTGGTTGTATATTGGTGGGCTCCAGGTGCCCCAGTCCAACACTGGACAGAAGCGGCCCCCAAACTAAGACGTCCCCGGCCTCCTTCCTTCCTCCATCACGTCTGTTTGATGAGAATAGCGGGCATCAAGCAGAGCGGCACCCAAGTGCCAGGGTATATACCATGCATGTAACCAGCCAGTGCCGGGGGGGGGGGGGGGGGCGCCTCAGCAAGCAAGGTGCCTAGGGCAGCATGAACTCTAAATACAGGCCTGGTGATCGGGATAATAGCTGTTATAATGTAGAAGAGAGTTAGTAGCCGTCTCCTTCCTATATCCCTCTGTCATGAGGGTCCCATCTACTGCTACCACTACCGTATCCAAGAATTCCAACCGTTCACCGCCAAACTTAGCTGTGAAAGACATATTGGAATTGTTGGTGGAATTAAAATTAGAGAAGTCCTCTGGGGTTCCAGTCCATACCATCAAGATGTCGTCCACATATCTGTGGTACGACCTCACGTTCTTCATGTACATATTCCTTGGAGTATAAATATTCAAGGAATAAATTGGCATAAGTACATGATACAGGGGTGCCCATCGCGGTGCCGGTAGTCTGGAGGTACCAAACATCATTAAACATAAAGGCATTGTTATTAAGTATGAGTAGCAGCGACTCGCAAACAAAATCAATGTACCTCTCAGACTTCACGGCACTAACGAGGGCACCCCTGACCGCCCGTACCCCCAAGTCATGGGGTATACGGATGTACAGACTCTCCACGTCTATGGATACCAATGCATCCCCCTCCACCCACATAGTCTCCTTAATTATGTTTAGAAATTCACCCGTATCCTTAAAGTGTCACTGTCGTGAAATTTTTTTTTTGCAGAAATCAATAGTCCAGGCGATTTTAAGAAACTTTGTAATTGGGTTTATTTTTATCATGAAAAAGTAGTTTGAAGCTCTCCCCCCTGTCTTCATTGTTCTCCTATGGAGAGAGCTAAAGAAAAGACCAAAACAGGACAACAAAGAGTTAATCTACAAATCCCTCACGGGATATCTCCTGTGACAGTCACCAGTGACCTGTCTGAGCTCGGATTACAGCTGTCACCCAGCTCTGTGCCTGTAATCCTCTGTTATCTGCTTTCTGCTGCCGGCTAACTCCCTCCTTCCTCCTCCCCCCTCCCCTCTCCATAGAGCAGACAGGGGACGTCTCCTGCAACAAGTCACAATTTTCAGATTTTTCAGAGTGGATGAAAAAGAGGAAGGAGGGGGGGGGGGGACCTGGGAAAAGGCTTTTTACATGCAGATAATGGCAGATTTGGCTAATAAACCCAATTACAAAGTTTCTTAAAATCGCCTGGACTATTGATTTCTGCAAAAAAAAAAAATACGACAGTGACTCTTTAACATAGGACGGAGCGTGAAACGGCCGTAGCCTCAGTGGAGCACACTCAGAATGTTATTGCCTTGCCTGTGAGCTGATGTACAGCATATACCCTGAATAAATCGCACTGGTTGGTGAGTGGCCGCTTCCTGCTTCGTTTCTTCATTGTACATATATATATATATACACCCCTCCTGTGTGTGTATGTGTGTATATATATATATATATATATATATATATATATATATATATATATAATTATACTCCTCCTGTCCTGTGTGTGTGTATATGTGTGTATATATATATATATATATATATATATATATATATATATATATATATATGTAATACACTACCGTTCAAAAGTTTGGGGTCCCCCAAACAATTTAGTGTTTTCCATGTAGTCCCACTTCTTCACCCCCGTACGTTGTGAAATGAATAGAAAATAGAGACAAGACATTGACAAGGTTAGAAATACTGATTTGTAGGTGAAATAACATTGTTCTTCCATCACACTTTGCTTCCGTCCCAGAATCCTCCTTGTGCAGCAATTCCAGCATTGCCCACCTTTGGCATTCTAGCTATTAATCTGTTGGGGTAAGCTGGAGAAATTGCCCCCCGCGCTTCTAGAAGCAGCTCCCACAAGTTGGATTGGTTGGATGGGCACTTCTGGCGTACCATACGGTCCAGCTGCTCCCACAATGGGGTGGTGATCTGGTGACTGCGCTGGCCACTCCATTACCTATGATAGAATACCAGCTGCCCACTGGGTATGGCATGGCGGTGCAGAGTGATGGCCTTCCTTATTCACAATCCCTTTTACCCTGTACAAATCTCCCACCTTACCAGCACCAACCCCAGACCATCACATGACCTCCACCATGTATAACAGATGGCGTCAGGCATTCTTCCGGCAGTTCAACAAAATGACCATGCACTACAATGCTCATGAGCACCCTCCACACTCCTGAACTCCACCAGTCCGGTCAAGCAATCCAATATATACAATAAATGTGAAGGAAAGTGATTCGCTCACCACGTAGCCGCAATGTTCGGGTAATGAAACCCAATATACTCCAACTGTGTGGAGCACTATACTCACAGAGTCGATATGACTTCAGAATTTTTTTTTTAATTTTCTTATGTAGATAGATGCAGCATACCAAAAAGTTACATGCTCACAGCTGATGTGACTCTCACATCCGGACGCCCAAGTACGTCCTCCTCGCGGACGTTTTGGAGGATACAGACGCCTCCTTCCTCATATATGCATTATATATATATATATATATATATATATATATGTATATAATATATGCATTCATACACCCCTCTTGTATATTGCAGGTTGCCTCTGGCTGCAGTCGGTTATCTGGATGGGACGCTGGCGATTTATGACATATCAACACAGACACTGCGACACCGATGTCAGCATGAGGTATATGGGGGTGTGGGGGTCCCCCTGTGTCTCCTGTATATTGGGGGGTGCTGGGGTCCCTGCTGTATATTGGGAGAGGCTGCTGGGGTCCCCGCTGTATATTGGGGGGGGGTGCTGGGGTCCCCGCTGTATATTGGGGGGGAGTGCTGGGGTCCCCGCTGTATATTGGGGGGGGTTGCTGGGGTCCCCGCTGTATATTGGGGGGGGGTTGCTTGGGTCCCCACTGTATATTAGGAGGTGCTGGGGTCCCCGCTGTATATTGGGGGGGGGTTGCTGGGGTCCCCACTGTATATTGGGGTGTCACTGACCCTGTCCCTTCCCCTGTAGTCGGGCATTGTGCAGCTGCTCTGGGAGGATGGCTCCCCGGTGGTCTACACCTGCAGCCTGGATGGAGCCGTCAGACTGTGGGACTCGCGATCAGGGAAGATGATCAGTGAATACTGCGGCCACTCTGCCGAGATCCTGGACTTTGCACTTAACAAGTGAGTGTGAGCCATGAGGTATCAAGAAAGGGCTGATGTCACAGAGTGAAGGTGGAGCCATCTCAGCCAGGCTGATGATGTCACAGAGTGAGCGGTATTGGTTATATCTCATATAATAGGGGGAGGGGCGTGTCCTGTGTCATGTGATCAGTTATGTCTTGTAATATGGGGAGGGGCGTGTCCTGGGCGGAGGTATCGGTTATCTATATCATAAAAAGTAAAGTCTGAATGTGGAGTACCCCTCCAGTGTTATGTCGTAGGTGCGGCCGGTCATTTGCTGGATGTTGAGGTGTGACGCCAGTCCTATGGTGGTTGGCCAAGATATAGCCGGGCCAGTTGATGTAATGTGGTGACGCCAGTTGGGCACACAGGTATGGTGGCACGTCTGCTTTTATTTTGAAGGGCCGGTTGTTAGGGCTGGGTGGTATACTGTCAAAATACCGATACCGTCTCTGGCGTCGGTTAACCGACCTTAACTCTGCCAGGACGGTATCTGCGGTATTTCCCCCCCCCCCTCCTCCTCCTCCTCCTCACCCTGCGGCCGCATGCTCTGCTCCCCTCCGTAGGACTGGAGATGTGACAGGCTGCGCACAGGCGTGCTGTGTGCTCAGCGCTGCTGCCGCCGGGCGGCTCTGGAAGCTGCACGGTGTGCCCGGCCTCCCCTCTCCCGTACATAAAGTGGCTGCAGGGGTCAGGTATATGTTGGCACATCCTCCCCCCACGGGCACCGCACTCTCTCCCGCACAGGAATCCTCGGCGCCTCGTTATCTTTTTGCAGTGCTGGAAGCAGCCGTGTGTGTTGATCTGCCCGGGACGCTGCCGGCAGATATATGTGCTACAGCACTGAGTGACGGGGGGCAGAGGATTCCTGTGCAGGAGAGAGAGAGAGAGAGAGAGGCCGGGGGAGCATGGAGGTGCCGACCTATACCTGACCCCGACTGTATGTGCGGGAGAGGGGGGGGGCAGAACAGCATGTGACAGTGACTGGGGGCAGATTTTAGGAAGAAAGATATAGGAGATCGATAGATAGATAAACAAAACACAACAATCACTGAACTCAGGGAGAACAGTGAAAAATTCCAATGGAGTACTCTCCATTGATTGTCCCATACAAAATTTGAATATGCAAAAAAGGGGTCCGTGGAGCCTCAGTTACGAGTCTCAAAACACGGGAATAGTCAGATATCCCTCTCTCCAGAGAAGGAAGCCCATTGCCAAGGGGCGCCTCCTAGTGGGGAGAGCACCAAACCACCCTGATACGTAGTCCCTCAGGTCCTCACTCTGTTACCAGCTTTAGGACCTAAATAGGGAAACACCAGGGTGGCCCCTGTGAGTCACAGTCTGACTCTGTGGCGAGTCTAACGACATAAGACAAGGGTAACCAAGGCCAGGCTTCCATCCACAGACTGCTGCCCCGGGGTATTTGCCCCTCGTCAGTGTGGAGCAGGATTCTGGCTACTGGGGCAATGATAAATAGACCAACCATCTATCTCCTGTCTGTCTATATATGTATGTATATATGATATACATATACTGTATAGATAAATAGATAAAGCTAACAATATAGGCAGCACACTAAATGAACCTTGGACCAAGTCAGCTAGTAAAAAAATACTCTGCAGCACTCCGATGGTAATACAAACGTGAAAACGTGAATTTATTCCATATCACAATGTGCAGCAAACTTCACAAGTAATATATGACGTTTTGGCTTCTCCTACGCCATTTTCAAGTGCCACCTGTGAAGTTTGCTGCACATTGTGATATGGAATAAATTCACGTTTGTATTACCATCGGAAAATAGGGTTTTCAAAAGGTGTGTGGCTTTTAAAAGGGGCGTGTCATAATTATCGTTCAATTTATCGTTACCGCGACGACATGTACGATAAACTGCGATATTGATTTAGCCCATTATTATCTCCCAGCCCTACCGGTTGTACCTGTGTGGTCAGTGTCTTGCCGGGTTGTTCCGGGGTCCCTTGGATACTTATCACAGTGGCCTGGAGTGGATTGTTGACCCACCCGGACTATTGGCACTGCCACCCACAGAAAGGGGAGATGACCCAAGGAAGGTGTGTGTGCTGTGTTGGTGCGGGGAGAGGAATCACAGAGTCTCTTTAGCATAAATAAGAGCTGTTTACTTGAAAACACTGGTGTGCAGCAGATCATACAGCTTTGCCTTGTAATGATGCTTCACACTGAATAAGTTAGGATCCAGATCTGTAATGAACGCAGAAGGAATAGTACAGTCGCGTGGACTGAGTTGCATGCTGAGAGTATAGAGTCAGAGGAGCAGAGAGGAGGATGTCGTGAGAGTCCCAATCCAAGAAGTACTGTGCTCTGCCAGGAGGTTGGAGGATAAGGTAAAATAATACTTGAGAAGAAAGAGAGAATACTTGTGCTTGTGTTTTGACCTTTTGGGTTACACCTCCTATTGCCCTACCAGTGTCAGGGGATCCGTCCTAGTGGGTGACACAAGCCCCAGACCTTGTCACCTGGGATGAGTGGAATGCTGAGGGTTGCCTGCTGACACCCGTGCTGTGAGATAGTTCCTAGGCTTCTAGCAACTTTGCTCTATCCGGATCAGTTCCTAGCCTTCTGGCAGATACATTGGGTGCCCGGGAAGGTCCTGTCCTTGTTTGATGTACAGGAGGGCATGGGGAAGAGCACCCCATACAGATGACTGGAAGAATCTCCACACTACACACACAGGTGTCTCCCCAGCAGTAATGGCAGCTGAAAGCCTTAGCAACCAATAGGATTATTGCTTTTATTTTCATAGGGAGCTGGAATCTGATTGGTTGCTAGGGCAGCTGCCTCACAACATCCACAGAAATAACTGGTAGATCCCCATTTGGGCAACCCCCAATGTGATGGTTTGGGGTGCAGATGGTTACATAATTTTTTGTTATGGCCTTATTATTACAAATTTTTGGAGAATCTTCTGCTCCCCACCATGTTGTGTATTCCCTGTCCTGTCTGGAGCTCTGATAACTAGACCCCCGCTGACACCTCCTGATGGACCCCCTGCTGACACCTCCTGATGGACCCCCTGCTGACACCTCCTGATGGACCCCCCGCTGACACCTCCTGATGAACCCCCCGCTGACACCTCCTGATGAACCCCCCGCTGACACCTCCTGATGGACCCCCTGCTGACACCTCCTGATGAACCCCCCGCTGACACCTCCTGATGGACCCCCTGCTGACACCTCCTGATGGACCCCCCCGCTGACACCTCCTGATGGACCCCCCGCTGACACCTCCTGATGGACCCCCCGCTGACACCTCCTGATGGACCCCCCGCTGACAACTCCTGATGGACCCCCCACTGACACCTCCTGATGAACCCCCGCTGACACCTCCTGATGAACCCCCCACTGACACCTCCTGATGGACCCCCGCTGACACCTCCTGATGGACCCCCTGCTGACACCTCCTGATGGACCCCCCCGCTGACACCTCCTGATGGACCCCCGCTGACACCTCCTGATGGACCCCCGCTGACACCTCCTGATGGACCCCCTGCTGACACCTCCTGATGAACCCCCCACTGACACCTCCTGATGGACCCCCGCTGACACCTCCTGATGGACCCCCTGCTGACACCTCCTGATGGACCCCCCGCTGACACCTCCTGATGGACCCCCCGCTGACACCTCCTGATGGACCCCCCCGCTGACACCTCCTGATGGACCCCCCGCTGACACCTCCTGATGGCCCCCCGCTGACAACTCCTGATGGACCCCCCACTGACACCTCCTGATGAACCCCCCACTGACACCTCCTGATGAACCCCCCACTGACACCTCCTGATGGACCCCCGCTGACACCTCCTGATGGACCCCCGCTGACACCTCCTGATGGACCCCCGCTGACACCTCCTGATGAACCCCCCGCTGACATCTCCTGATGGACCCCCTGCTGATACCTCCTGATGGACCTCCTGCTGACACCTCCTGATGGACCCCCGCTGACACCTCCTGATGGACCCCCGCTGACACCTCCTGATGGACCCCCGCTGACACCTCCTGATGGACCCCCTGCTGACATTACCTGCCTGTCCATTCATGACCTCTCTGCTCTCCAAATGCTGGAGATCACCCCCTGTAGTGTCCTTATTGCTGAGGCTCCAGTCCCAGATCTGGGGGGCCTGGAAACCAGTGAAGATGTCTGCCAACTCCTGGATATAAGGAAGAAAGCTGAGGGACCAGGGGTAGTAGATCCTTTGTGGGACACTGATGCTGAGGCCAGCTCCCCAAAGAGAAGCATCAAGAGCTGTCATATGGATCCATAGGAGAAGGACTGTGACCACGGTCGGTTGGGATATTTGCTGTTGCTGGACGTTTCCTGTGTTGTTGGACGTTTTGTACCCTTTTTGCACCCTGTGTGGTGGAGTTTTGTATGGACCTTTCTGCTGGCATCTAATAAAGGTTCCTGGGGCTGTTCATTCATAGCTCGCTCATTTGATTGTGTGATGCTGGAGAAGAACCCAGTGAAACCCAACAATACAGTACAGGTATACAGGACCCCCCTAACAATACAGTACAAGTATACTGGACCCCCCAACAATTCAGTACAAGTATACCGCACCTACACCAACTATACACTACAGGTATACAGGACCCCCAAACTATACACTACAGGTACACGGGACCTCCACCAACTATATACTACAAGTATACAGGATCCCCAAACTATACACTACAGGTATACAGGACCCCCGAACAATACATTACAGGTATACAGGACCCCCAAACTATACACTACAGGTATACAGGACCTCCACCAACTATACACTACAGGTATACAGGACCTCCACCAACTATATACTACAGGTATACAGGACCCCTAAACTATACACTACAGGTATACAGGACCTCCACCAACTATACACTACAGGTACACAGGACATCCACCAACTATATACTACAGGTATACAGGGAACTACAGGTATACAGGATCCCCAAACTATACACTACAGGTATACAGGACCTCCACCAACTATATACTACAGGTATACAGGACCCCCAAACTAAACACTACAGTATACACTATTATGTATTTAGGATCTTAAACATTTTTAATGTATTTCTAATGTGCATAAGCTACAATTTACATAAACGGTGTAGAACTGTCAGGTATATAGGGGTATATAGGGCTCCCGGTGATTTCCCTTTAAACAAAAAAATAAGGGTATAGATTGGCCTTCTCGGCGACCTTGGAACAAATCTAATTAACACACTGGCACTTTATACCCGGGCAGCGCCGGGTAAATTTTTTTGTGTCTCGTATAATTGGGGGGGGGGGGGGGGGGGGGGGGTTCTGCGCGGTGGTATCAGTTATGTCTCATATCATAGTGGGAGGGGTGTGTCCTGTGTTGTGGTATCGCTTATGTCTCATAGGGGTGTGTCCTGGTATCGGTTATGTCTCATATAATAAGGGGAGGGGCGTGTCCTCATATCGGTTATGTCTTATAGGGGGAGGGGTGTGTCCTGGTATCAGTTATGCCTCATATAATAGGGGGAGGGGCGTGTCCTCTGTCTTATCGGTTATGTCTCATAGGGGGAGGGGCGTGTCCTGGTATCGGTTATGTCTCATATAAGAGAAGGGGCGTGTCCTGGGAGGCGGTGTCAGTTATGTCTTATATAAATAGGGGGAGGGGGCGTGTCCTCGGCGGCGGTATCAGTTATGCCTCATATAATAGGGGGAGGGGCGTGTCGTGGTATCGGTTATGTCTCATATAATACGAGGAGGGCGTGTCCTAGGAGGTGGTTACAGTTATGTCTCATATAACAGGGGAAGGGCGTGTCCTGGGCGGCGCTATCAGTTATGTCTTATATAAATAGGGAGAGGGGCGTATCCTGGGCGGCGGTATCCGTTATGCCTCATATCATAGGGGGAGGGGCGTGTCCTGTGTCGTGGTATCGGTTATGTCTCATATAATACGAGGAGGGCGTGTCCTGGGAGGTGGTATCATTTATGTCTCATATAATAGGGGGAGGAGCGTGTCCTGGGCGGCGGTATCATTTATGTCTCATATAATAGGGGGAGGAGCGTGTCCTGGGCGGCGGTATCATTTATGTCTCATATAATAGGGGGAGGAGCGTGTCCTGGGCGGCGGTATCATTTATGTCTCATATAATAGGGGGAGGAGTGTGTCCTGGGCGGCGGTATCATTTATGTCTCATATAATTGGAAGAGGGGCGTTTCCTGTGTCGTGGTATTGGTTATGTCTCATATAATAGGGGGAGAGGCATGTCCTGGGAGGTGGTATCAGTTATTTCTCATACAAAAGGGTGAGGAGCATGTCCTGGTATCGGTTATGTCTCATATAATGGGGGAGGGGCATGTCCTGGGCGGTGGTATTGGCTATGTTCCTTGCTGTCGCCCCCTATGTGATCCCCGCAGCACTAACCTCTCCTTCCTTTCTTTCAGAGACT
The DNA here is from genome assembly GCF_027789765.1 of Dendropsophus ebraccatus. Lineage (NCBI taxonomy): Eukaryota > Metazoa > Chordata > Amphibia > Anura > Hylidae > Dendropsophus > Dendropsophus ebraccatus. Next base: position 1,704,444 of record NC_091462.1, read on the forward strand.
CTTCCATTGTGGTAACGGCCTCCGGAGATCACAAGGCGAAAGTGTTCTGCGTGCAGAGACCCGACCGCTAGAGGTGCAGCGTCCTGAGGGGGGGGGCACCGCAGTTGTCTTGTCCTAAGGGGGGGGGGCGCCGCAGGATTTTTTGACTTCTTAAAGTGGCAGGCCATGAATTGAAAAAGGGAAGCCTATTGGGCGGAGGCTGTGGAGACGCCATGTTCCTGCCTATAGTCAGGCATGCTGGGGGTTGTAGTGACATAAAAATACAAAGTAACTACGACCATTGCGTCGAGCTCACCACCGCCTCTTGACGTTTATGTTTCGAACAAAATGGCTGCCGCATATTTTTGTAATTCAGAAATGTCTGAACTTTCTTTCCTACAACGGAATAAATATAAAGCGTGGCGACCAGCGTTGCCAAAAGTATTTTCTTCTTAGGCTGCAGCCCTCCCTCGGCGTGGCCTGTGCTTCTGAGGCTGGGGACCCCTGTCCCTCTCCTCCCTCGGCGTGGCCTGTGCTTCTGAGGCTGGGGACCCCTGTCCCTCTCCTCCCTCGGCGTGGCCTGTGCTTCTGAGGCTGGGGACCCCTGTCCCTCTCCTTCCTCGGCGTGGCCTGTGCTTCTGAGGCTGCGGACCCCTGCCCCTCTCCTCCCCCGGCGCGGCCTGTGCTTCTGAGGCTGTGGACCCCTGCCCCTCTCCTCCCCCGGCGCGGCCTGTGCTTCTGAGGCTGTGGACCCCTGCCCCTCTCCTCCCCCAGCGCGGCCTGTGCTTCTGAGGCTGTGGACCCCTGCCCCTCTCCTCCCCCAGCGCGGCCTGTGCTTCTGAGGCTGAGGACCCCTGCCCCTCTCCTCCCTCGGCGCGGCCTGTGCTTCTGAGGCTGCGGACCCCTGCCCCTCTCCTCCCTCGGCGCGGCCTGTGCTTCTGAGGCTGCGGACCCCTGCCCCTCTCCTCCCTCGGCGCGGCCTGTGCTTCTGAGGCTGCGGACCCCTGCCCCTCTCCTCCCTCGGCGCGGCCTGTGCTTCTGAGGCTGTGGACCCCTGCCCCTTCCCTCCCCTGGCGCGGCCTGAGCATATTAGCAGATGACAACACTGACAACATGGCGGCTTCTCATGTGTGGGTGGAGTCATGAACCACAGCCATTGATTGGCGTCCCCTGCCCCGATGACGCCTGTGACCGCAGAGCCGTGAGCTCGTCCTATTATTTATACGACTTGTATTACTACGTGTGAACGACTGTGTAGACAATAAAGACAAAGATTTCTTACACCTGCGTTGTGTATTCACTATCATCCCCGCTATCCAAACTCCGGACATGTTCCTATAACACATAAAGACACTGCAGTTCACTGCCTAAAGTGCTCATTAAAGTGAAAAGTGAGGAGCATGGCCCCCTGGGAACAGTCTGCAGAACCTCAATGTAATTTAATGTACCACTGTCCCCTCTAATGTACTGTACCACTGTCCTCTCTTATGTACTGTACCACTGTCCTCTAATATACTGTACCACTGTCCTCTAATGTACTGTACCACTGTCCCCTCTAATGTACTGTACCACTGTCCTCTCTAATATACTGTACCACTGTCCTCTCATGTACTGTACCACTGTCCCCTCTAATGTACTGTACCACTGTCCCCTCTAATGTACTGTACCACTGTCCCCTCTAATGTACTGTACCACTGTCCCCTCTAATGTTCTGTACCACTGTCCTCTCTAATGTACTGTACCACTGTCCCCTCTAATGTACTGTACCACTGTCCCCTCTAATGTACTGTACCACTGTCCCCTCTAATGTACTGTACCACTGTCCCCTCTAATGTACTGTACCACTGTCCCCTCTAATGTACTGTACCACTGTCCCCTCTAATGTACTGTACCACTGTCCTCTCTAATGTTCTGTACCACTGTCCTCTCTAATGTACTGTACCACTGTCCCCTCTAATGTACTGTACCACTGTCCCCTCTAATGTACTGTACCACTGTCCCCTCTAATGTACTGTACCACTGTCCCCTCTAATGTACTGTACCACTGTCCCCTCTAATGTACTGTACCGCTGTCCCCTCTAATGTACTGTACCGCTGTCCCCTCTAATGTACTGTAAATATGTGAAAGAGGCCGTGCTGCCTCTCGTCAGTGTGGAGCAGGATTCTGGCAGGGTGGGGGCAATGCTCAGGAGACCACCATGGTGGTGATCTCAGGGAGAGCAGATAAAGAAAACCCTGCTGGCTGATGAAAGCCCAACACAGCGACAACCTAAGTGCCCTGCCACGGGAGGGAGATCCGGCTGTTCTTGCTCTGCACTGGATAGGCCCCGCCCCCACTTCCTGTGTTCCTGCTCTGCACTGGATAGGCCCCGCCCCCAGTTTCTGTGTTCCTGCTCTGCAATGAGTAGGTCTCACCCCCACATCCTGTGTTCCTGCTCTGCACTGGGTAGGCCCAGGGCCGTATTAACAGCTACTGCTGCCCCTATAGAGGGGGTGTGGCCTGGCCATGCTAGAGTCAGCAGACGCACCTGTAAGGCTCCTACCTTAGATCTCCGCACCACCGTCCTGATACGCCCTCAGCTGTGCCTCCAGCGCCGTCCTCTACTCGCTCCATAGCCTGCATGCTAAGTATTCAGCAGAGGAGGAACTCGCTTCAATCTTCAGCCACAGCTGCTACAGTACAGCACCCTCTGCTGTCCCCCTCCTCTGGCTCCCATCCAACAGTCCAGGCAGACGCAGAAATTACACCAAAGACTCCAGCGAGCCCGGGAAGCCGCAACCCGGAAGCCTGTAACCAGACCGGAAGGAGATACGCTGGAGCCCAGACAAAAGAACGAGAGAGGAGGGGCGCGACGATAGCCCAGAGGATCGGTGTACTGCGTCCCGGAAGCCTCTAACCAGACCGGAAGGAGATACGCTTGAGACCGGACAGGAGAAGAGGCGCGATGATAGCCCAGAGGAGTGGTGTACTGCGGCCCGGAAGCCTCTAACCAGACCGGAAGGAGATGCGCTTCAGACCGGACAGGAGAAGAGGCGCGCGACGATAGCCCAGAGGAGCGGTGTACTGCGGCCCGGAAGCCTCTAACCAGACCGGAAGGAGATACGCTGGAGACCAGACAGGAAAAGAGGCGCATGACGATAGCCCAGAGGAGAGGTGTACTGCGGCCCGTAAGCCTGTAACCAGACCGGAAGGAGATACGCTGGAGACCAGACAGGAAAAGAGGCGCATGACGATAGCCCAGAGGAGAGGTGTACTGCGGCCCGTAAGCCTGTAACCAGACCGGAAGGAGATACGCTGGAGACCGGACGGGAGATCGAGAGAAGAGGCGCGCAACTATTGCCCAGAGGAGCGGTGTACTGCGGCCCGGAAGCCTCTAACCAGACCGGAAGGAGATACGCTTGAGACCGGACAGGAGAAGAGGCGCGCGACGATAGCCCAGAGGAGCGGTGTACTGCGGCCCGGAAGCTTCTAACCAGACCGAAAGGAGATACGCTGGAGACCTGAGAACAGGAGAGAAGGCGCGCAACAATAGCCCAGAGGAGAAGTGTGCCGCAGCTCTTGGAGAGGGCAGAAGGATCGGAGACCCCCCCCCCCCCCCCACGACAATAAGAGCATGAAATCATCATAATAAGACCACAATAAGTACAGACTTTTGCGAAGGGTGTATTTAACAGTAACACCCCTAGTGGGACACTACATACTCCCCCCACTTTAGAAAAGCCATCCATGGTGTAACACCTTGAGAAAAAGACTGGACGTTTGTTAAGGCACAGCGTGGTTATAAGAATACATTATAACTAGGATAACTTTTCACACCAACAATAACAACAATAGGCAATAATGCAATTGTCCATAGTGCAAATAACTTGTCATCAAGAGCAACATATGTACAGGAGGCGTAAGTCCATTTTAGTCCATAGCTTGTTTCGAATCCCTAACTAACTAAACTAACGGTTAACTACACTAATTATCTACTATAAAGGAAGAAATAAATCAAGGGGCTTAAATTAAGGGGTGAAACTGAACAAAAACCAGGTTGTGAAAACGAGCTGGAGGTTGACCCCTGGTAGATCTGCTAGACCTTAGCTGGATGGATTCTTCTGGAGAGCTGCCAGAGTCAATTGGATGGCCGTCTGCCGGATTATAGAAAGAAGTGATCTGGGCTTCTTGGCTGAGAAAAGGGAAATTCTGCCAGAACTTGGCTTGTAGTTAGGCTGCAAGGCAAGTAAAGGGGTTCAGTATTCAGGAGCACCTCTCCTATTGAGGGCAGGTAAGCTGGAACAAGGGGTTCTTTTACAGTTTCAACAGCCACAGTCTTCCCTGGTAGATCCCTGTCACTACAGAGCTTCATTCTGTTGCGGTGGACATTCTCAGGTGATTTTTCCATCTTTTGAAACTGGTACACGCCAACTGCCTCATGGGGGATTGTAAGAACTGTGTAGAGTTTTTTTTTTTCCCAGAGTGGATCAAGTTTTCCGGAGCAATGTTCATCCTTTAACCAGACTTTGTCACCAATTTTGAGGTTGGGCGTTAGCACGTCGGTTATAATCTTCCTCCTGAGCTTCTTGGATTCTCCACTGATGTTCTTGTACCTAGTTGGTTTGTGCCAGTAGATCAGGAGAGTCCGTGACCTGGATGCCTAAGGGCCCTATTCCACCGGACGATTATCGTTCGCATAATCGTTAACGATTAACGATCTCAAACGACCGCTATTGCGAAAGACCTGAAAACGTTCACTCATTTCCATGGAACGATAATCGTTACTTACGATCGTAATTGCGATCGTTTTTCTTCGCTATTTATTCGCTATTGCGTTCGTATCTATTGCGAACGACCGAACAATGTCTTATTCAATGCGAACGATTTGCGAACGTTTTGCGAACGAGCAACTATAAAAATAGGTCCAGGTCTTATAAAGCGATCAACGATTTCTCGTTCGGTCGTTAATCGTTAACTGCATTTCAACCGAACTATTATCGTTTAGATTCGAACGATTTAACGATAATCTGAACGATAATTGTCCGGTGGAATAGTGCCCTAATGGCCCTATTCCACGGGTCGTTTTAGAGGAGCAAACGAGCGCTATTAGCGCTCGTTTGCTCCACGTTCGCCGCTCGCTGCCGCCGCTATTCAACGCGGCTGCAGCGAGCGGGTGAGTGCGGGAGGGGCGGCGGGGAGCTGAGGGGGGGCTGCTCGGAGGATCGCTGATCGTCCGGGCAGCCCATAGGATACAGCAGCGTCTGCTGCCGATGCTCCTATTCAACGGAGCGACGGCAGCAGATCGCTGCTATATCAGTCGCTTTTTTTTCAACATGTTGAAAAAAAAGCGACTGCAACGATCAGCCGACATGAACGATGTCGGCTGATTGCTGCACTCTATTCCACGGAACGATTATCGTCCGTAGCGGTCGATATCGTCCGAAAACGAACGATAATCGTTCCGTGGAATAGGGCCATAAGGCTCTGTCCTTAGGTAATTGGCCCTGTTGCCCGAGCATCAGATAGAAGGGCGTGTAGCCGGTGGAACAATGAATGCTATTATTATAGATCTCCACAAGTTCTCCCAGAAGGTCAGGCCATTCACCTGGCTTAAGAGACAGCCGCCGTTCTCAGCATGTTGATGACCACTCGATTCATGCGCTCATATAATCCATTCCCCTGAGGGTGATATGTGGTGGTCCTGAGTTTATTACACTCATGATAGTGGCACAGTTCCTGGAAGAGTTGGGACTCAAAGGCCGGGCCTTGGTCTGAGAGGATGACCTCAGGACACTCATAGTGTTTGACATATTAAGAATACAGTACAGTAGCCATGGTCTTTGCTGTCAGGTCTGTGACTGGAACAACTACTGCCCACTTGCTGTAGTGATCAATCATGGTCAGGGCATAACAGTAGTCAGATCTGGTAGGAGCTAGTTTCACATGGTCTATGGTCACAATCTCTCCTGGTCTGGAGGTACTGATGGGATGTAGAGGGGCTTTGATATCTGTTGTCACTCGCTTAGCCAGATTACAATCAGGACAATTTTGACACCATCTTCTGATGTCTGTTTTTAATGCGACTCTCCTCCAATCTCCTACTGATTGTAGCTTCTGTCTTGTGTATTCCGAAGTGGCCGGAATGATCATGATAAGCATCCAAGATCATTTTGGCATCTTGCCTGGTGATAAGGATCTTCCTCCTGTTACGGGATCCAAAGAGTTCCTGAGGAGTAGGCCTCTCTGCAGGAAGAGACGTTTTCTCTGCCTCCAGAGTCTCTGTAGCTCAATGTCTGGGTGAGCCTTACGGAGCCGGACAGGTATCTTGCCTGTAAGCAGGTAGTCTTGGAGTTCTCCCAGAACACGGCTCTCGGGCCTGTAGCAGCTTCCACTTGGGTAAGTCATGCTGGGGGTCAGCTTTAGGATCATCTTGCTTCTGCTGGGCCGAAGTTACTGCTTCCTGGCGATCATAAAAAGGTGGCATTTCCACATGTTCCCACTGGTCTTCAGAAGATGGCTCCTCGCCAGCTTGTAAGCGGGATAGCGCATCAGCGTTGGCTTCGCCACTGCAGTACTTGATGGTGAAGTTGACGTTTTCCAGGCGTGAGGCCCACCTCTGTTTCAGAGCACCCAGTTTGGCGGTGTTAAGGTGCGCCAGGGGATTGTTATCCATGTAGACAGTGAAGCTGGTGGCTGCCAGGTAATCTTTAAATTTCTCGGTGACAGCCCAGGCTAGGGCCAGGAGTTCTAGCTTGAAGGAGCTGTAGTTCTGGTCATTCTTCTCGCTTACTCTAAGGCTTCTAAGGCATAGGCAATGACCCTTTCGTTGTTGTCCTGGACTTGGGAGAGGACAGCTCCAAGGCCCTGATAGCTGGCATCCGTGTATAGCTAGAATGGTTGAGTGTAGTCTGGGTAGGCTAGAATTGGAGGCTGAGTTAGAAGAGCCTTTAGAGTTTTGGAAGGCCTCTTCTTGTTCCTTTTGCCAGTGGATGGGTAACCTTCTCCCAGAAAAAAATCTCTTGGGCAGCCACACAACAGTTCAGTAAGGGGGGCCGTCATCTGGGCAAAGTGCGGGATGAAGGGCCTGTAGTATCTGGAGAATCCTAGAAAGCTTCTGACATCTTTAACATTCTTGGGTGTGTGGCCCAATTGTTGACAGCAGCCGTCTTTTGCTGGATCAGGCTGGACACCCGTGGAACTCACGACATGGCACAAAAAGTAGTTGACACGGAGTTTCAGCAAATGACATTTGGATAGCTTAATCTTCGAGCTGTGGTGGATAAGGACTTGGAAGACTTCTGTTAGGTGCTGTAAGTGGTCCTGGTAGGAGCCAGAATACACGATGACATTAAAGTACAACAGGACACTCTGGAATTTGACATGGCCCAGACAATTTTCCATCAGCTGCTGAAAAGTCGCAGGTGCATTGCATAGGCCAAAGGGCATCGCTGTAAATTCGCATAGGCCCTTCGGGGTGGTGAAGGTGGTTTTATCCCAGTCTTTTGATGCTACGGGTACTTGTCAGTATCCGATGGTTAAGTCTAAGGTAGAGAAATAAGAGGCAGACCCCAGTGCAGCCAGGGATTCCTTGGACCTTTTCCTCCCGAGGGCTGGTCCTTGGCCTCGGGGGCAGGTCGTTTAACTGGTAGCAAGCCCTCCAGTAATGGCCAGACTGTTTGCAAAAAGTACGGTAGGGTCTCTCAGAGGGGGGCCCTCTCCTAGGTGAAGGGCGTTCAGAACTGGTGAGTGTGGGCGGCTGCCAGAGAACTCTCTACAACTAGAAGCAGGGGAAGCTTGTAAGTTCTTTAAGGCCTGGCATGCGCTTCTAAGAGTCTCTGCTATTACCTCTACTTGCTCTTGCAAGGGATTAGCAGCGGCAGCTGCAGCTTGGAGGGCCAGGTAACACAGGGGCAGCACCCAGGCTTTAGGATAGAGGGCTAGCATAGAATATTTCTGCAGAGGGGTAACTGGTACCTGGAGGGCTAAGTTACTTAAGGGCCAGACTCTTAAACTCTGTGAATGGCATACCAGGGTTCTGTTTGGCTAAGTCCCGGAGTCTGTCCTGTGAGGATCTGGAATCTACACCCTCTATGAATCTGTCCATGATTATACGTTCTGCATCTGCAGGTGTAAAGGTGTCTAGCTGGCGTACAGCTCTGAAGGCAGCGTGTAGTGCGAGTGCATAGTCTCTGAGGGTCTCACCTGGCTTCTGGCGTCTGTCATAGAATCTAAGTCTGACCTCTGATGGAGACTAGATCTTGAATTCTTCCTTTAGTTTACAGAGAAAGGCATCAACACTGGTCTTGTGAGCGGGTGCCCAGGTGCGGACCTCCTCAGCCGCTGGTCCTTCCAATTGGTCTAGTAGAAGCTCCACCTGTTGCTCAGGAGACAGAAATTTGAGTGATCTGCGCAGCTTATCACTGAAGTGGGCCAGTGTTCTAGGGGTACCCCAATAGATTGGGAGGTCAGTGGGGCGGATGAAGATAGAAGCAGGGTGAGCTACCATGGCAGGGTCAGATGAGGATGCAGGGACATTGGCAACTGCGGGGTTGTTGTTATCGGAGCTGGACATTTTGGCCCTGAGTGATGAAAGATGCTGCAGGTTAGTTCCGGTGGCTGCGTTTGTGGGCTGGAGGTCGGAGCTCCATTTTCATGCTAAATTGGACGGCTCTCATGTCGGGGGCAATGACCTGGGCGTTCGGTCCTCCCGGGAATTGATTCGGGACATTAAATTTTATGTCCTTCACCTATGGTGATTGTTCCCTGGCATCGTCATTGTTGCCCGGTTAAGCTGGCGTTGTGCCTGGTCTGTAGATTGCCAGAGGTTAATAGGGCTGTATTAAGCTTCATTGTGAGGGATGGGGGGATTGCCGTGTGACTCAGGAATTTACAAATCCCCGACCGTGGCCATTTGATGGATGATGGGGTTCATCTGAACAATGTGGGTACTGATATATGGTGAATAGAAAGAAGGAGAAGGCTCGGCACTTCCAATGTAAAGAATTTCCAGCTTTATTTGAAGTCCATAAAATTCATGTCACAAATCCACAAAAAATACACACGAGTGCACGATCTGACGTGTTTCTGGCTGTACGCCCTTAATCATAGCCTGCAACTGGTAACCATAAGATTTGGGTAGGAGGCTGGAGCCCCCCTGCTTCTCGTCACAGGCAGACTGAGAGCTGAATGATACATTTCACATTAGAAGTTTTCTTCAGCTCCGGAGCCAAGCAGAAGAGAGGAGAAGAGCAGGTCCTGCCGCTGCGGGGCTGGAGCCTTCAGCAGCTTCAGGGCAAAGGGGGGGGGGGGGGGGGGCAGGGATGCTGCCGTGGGTGAGGTCAGGTAGGGGGATTTTTACTTGTGGCTACATTGCGCCCCCTGTAATTCTCCAGGAGATGGCGCCCTAGGCCATCGCTTCTCCTGGCCTACCCTTTGTCCCGGCCCTGCTCCCATGGCTGCTGGATGGGGCTCGGCCAGACCTCCCGGGGCTGCTGGATGGGGCTCGGCCAGACCTCCCGGGGCTGCTGGATGGGGCTCGGCCAGACCTCCCGGGGCTGCTGGATGGGGCTCGGCCAGACCTCCCGGGGCTGCTGGATGGGGCTCGGCCAGACCTCCCGGGGCTGCTGGATGGGGCTCGGCCAGACCTCCCGGGGCTGCTGGATGGGGCTCGGCCAGACCTCCCGGGGCTGCTGGATGGGGCTCGGCCAGACCTCCCGGGGCTGCTGGATGGGGCTCGGCCAGATGCCCCTACACCTGATGTGTAATATTGTTATTATTGGTATTTATGTTTGTTAATTTGAAGCACTTTAATAAAGAGGCTGTTAGGGCCAATTTTTCCAACACTACCGGAGTGTCTCAGAATTTGTGGGGGAAGGGGAGGCTGGTGAGGGGTAGAAGGCGGTAGCGGGTTTAGTAAAGGGTTACGGTTAGCCAGAAGAAACTCAGCAAGTCAGGGCCAAGCATAAAGTAACAGGCAGGGAGCGACGGGCTCTCAAAGACCTTCAATTCAACAGTGACGCAGTAACCAAGATGTTGGATAAAGGGGGGGGGGTGAAATATGTGCAACAGGTGAGGAAACAACTTACATTCCTCTCACCTTTAATCTAAGAATTGGTCTTGGTCAGGGCATTCTTATCAAGAGGGAATCAGAGTATCTGGTTGTAGATCATCCAGTTACCCCAGTATGTATGTGCTGCCCAAGCCGCCCCCATGCGTCCCATCGTATCCAGTCCAGGTTCCTTGCTGGAGCAGCTATCAGCATGGCTAGATTGCTTATTGCAACACTTGGTGAAACCACTGCATTGGCCAGACGTGACTGCTGCACCTCCGCATTGGCCAGACGTGACTGCACCTCCGCATTGGCCAGACGTGACTGCTGCACCTCCGCATTGGCCAGACGTGACTGCTGCACCTCCGCATTGGCCAGACGTGACTGCTGCACCTCCGCATTGGCCAGACGTGACTGCTGCACCTCCGCATTGGCCAGACGTGACTGCTGCACCTCCGCATTGGCCAGACGTGTGTCCAGGCACTAGAGCATTGCAGATCGGTGCAATCGGTTACTCTACACACCCTCACCACTCCCATGTATCTCACCAGAGGCTTGGATACACAGCTGGCAGCTATGTATCATAGATGGGGGCGGCTTAAATACACGGCTGGCTGCTGTGTATCACAGATGGGGGGGCGGGATGGAGGCGGCTTAGATACATGGCTGGCAGCTATGTATCACAGATGGGGGTTGGAATGAAGGCGGCTTAGATACATGGCTGGCAGCTATGTATCACAGATGGGGGGGGGGATGTAGGCGGCTTAGATACATGGCTGGCAGCTATGTATCACAGATGGGGGTTGGAATGAAGGCGGCTTAGATACATGGCTGGCAACTATGTATCACAGATGGGGGGGTGGGATGTAGGCGGCTTAGATACATGGCTGGCAGCTATGTATCACAGATGGGGGGTGGGATGTAGGCGGCTTAGATACATGGCTGGCAGCTATGTATCACAGATGGGGGTTGGAATGAAGGCGGCTTAGATACATGGCTGGCAGCTATGTATCACAGATGGGGGGGTGGGATGTAGGCGGCTTAGATACATGGCTGGCAGCTATGTATCACAGATGGGGGTTGGAATGAAGGCGGCTTAGATACATGGCTGGCAGCTATGTATCACAGATGGGGGGGTGGGATGGAGGCGGCTTAGATACATGGCTGGCAGCTATGTATCACAGATGGGGGTTGGAATGAAGGCGGCTTAGATACATGGCTGGCAGCTATGTATCACAGATGGGGGGGTGGGATGTAGGCGGCTTAGATACATGGCTGGCAGCTATGTATCACAGATGGGGGTTGGAATGAAGGCGGCTTAGAAACGCTGCTCCCGCCCCCTCATCTCGGTGACGTTGTGATTTCCTCCTCCGGGGACAGATGCTGCAGCTCGGAGCTCGGAGCTCGGAGCGGTGAGTCTCCTCTATAACCCTGAGAGTGTTACTGGCACCGGTGTAGCAGAGCTGAGTGTGCTGGGGACATCTCCACTGACTTCAGCTGTCCTAGATGTACAGGCTGTCAGGGCATGCTGGGAGTTGTAGTTATGCAGCAGTTGTAGATGTACAGGCTGTCGGGGCATGCTGGGAGTTGTAGTTATGCAGCAGTTGTAGATGTACAGGCTGTCGGGGCATGCTGGGAGTTGTAGTTCTGCAGCAGTAGTAGATGTACAGGCTGTCAGGGCATGCTAGGAGTTGTAGTTCTGCAGCAGTTGTAGATGTACAGGCTGTCAGGGCATACTGGGAGTTGTAGTTCTGCAGCAGTAGATGTACAGGCTGTCGGCATGTTGGAATTTGCAGTTCTGCAGTAGAAGATGTACTGGCTGTCAGGGCATACTGGGAGTTGTAGTTCTGCAGCAGTAGATGTACAGGCTGTCAGGGCATGCTAGGAGTTGCAGTTCTGCAGTAGTAGATGTACAGGCTGTCAGGGCATGCTAGGAGTTGCAGTTCTGCAGTAGTAGATGTACTGGCTGTCGGCATGCTGGGAGTTGTAGTTCTGCAGCAGTAGTAGATGTACTGGCTGTCAGGGCATGCTGGGAGTTGTAGTTCTGCAGCAGTTGTAGATGTACAGGCTGTCAGGGCATGCTAGGAGTTGTAGTTCTGCAGCAGTTGTAGATGTACAGTTTGGGGGTCAGTGCACTAGAAAACCTGCAGTCCTATGTAAATCATTTCCCTAATCATGTAGCCTTGTGGCTCTGCTACATTGGAGTGTTTGCAGCAGGTTGTCGGCTTTATAATTAGTTTTGTGCTTTGCTGGTTATTTATGGATTTTCCGGAGCCGCCCGGTAGTTAATAATATATTATAATGTCGGGGGGCTAACATTACAATCTAACCCCATGACGCCCGGGTTGCACGGCGCCCTTCTTGCCATTTGATCGTCCATCTCTTCCTTGTGGCCGTTTTGGGGGGTTGGGAGATTTGGTTGGTTTGAGAGGTTCCGGCCTCTTCCAGCGTCCAGCGAGCGCCAGGAATAAGATTTTCTCCGCGCTGCCAGTTACCATCAGAGAGGCATGATGATGGTGGTTGTAGTGGATGGGGTGATGGGAGCCGTCACCTCTGTCCGCAGTCGCTGCTGGTCGGGATCAGCGTTATCACCGATCCCATAGACACCTGGCTCCAGTGTGGTGCGCAGATGATCCGGCAGACGTGTCGTAACGCACTGTTATAGTGAATGACACATGGAGACTCCCTGTATCATCACTAATGTTTCATATAGCTGCGCACAACTACAACTCTCATGATGTCCTGACAGATTTAGATGATGGGATTTGTAACAGCAAACACCAAGAGAAGGAGCAGCAAGCGGCACTCACCCTGTCTTTAGCCCAGTGTACACAGGTGCTTACCCGAGAGAAGTGAGGACCACGCTGGAAGCTGCAGCCGCCATTGTCTTACGCATCATCCGGCTGACTCATGGGGGAGTCTGGGGGGAGGGTTTGCGGTGGTGCCGGATACGTTTTGCTTTCTGTGTATCATTTTCTAACAGTCCTGTCTGCAAATCTCCTCTGATCTTTTCTATCTTAAGGCCCTAGTCCACGGAACGATTATTGGCCGATATCGGCCGCTACGGACAATAGTCGTCCCGTGGAATAGAGTGCAACGATCAGCCGACATCGTTCATGTCGGCTGATAGTTGCAGTCGCTTGTTTTTCAACATGTTGTATCCTATGGGCTGCCCGGACGATCAGCGATCACCCGGGCAGCCCCCCCACAGCTCCCCGCCGCCCGCCCCGCACTCACCCGCTCGCTGCTGCCGCTTTGAATAGCGGCGGCAGCGAGCAGGGAACAAGGAGCAAACAAGCGATGAGAGCACTCGTTTGCTTCTCTAGACGGCCCGTGGAAAACTACCCCTAATGGGGGACCTGTCCACCTATTGGGGTAACTACCTAATGGGGGACATGTCCACCTATTGGGGTAACTACCTAATGGGAGACCTGTCCACCTATTGGGGTAACTACCTAATGGGAGATCTGTCCACCTATTGGGGTAACTACCTAATGGGGGACCTGTCCACCTACTGGGGTAACTACCTAATGGGGGACCTGTCCACCTACTGGGGTAACTACCTAATGGGGGACCTGTCCACCTACTGGGGTAACTACCTAATGGGGGACCTGTCCACCTACTGGGGTAACTACCTAATGGGGGACCTGTCCACCTACTGGGGTAACTACCTAATGGGGGACCTGTCCACCTACTGGGGTAACTACCTAATGGGGAACCTGTCCACCTACTGGGGTAACTACCTAATGGGGAACCTGTCCACCTACTGGGGTAACTACCTAATGGGGGACCTGTCCACACCACACCAGGTGGTAAGAAAAATGGAAACGTTAAAGAGTTTTGGCAAAATCCACAAAGCAGCGAACACCTTGAGCGCTCCTGACACTGCGGCGGCCGTGGAATCGCGGTGACGGATCTTATACTGATAACAATCTATAAAGAAGAGAAGTGATAAAGTCCACGGCAGATAACCGGATGGCTGACTGCAAAGCCGACCACTGCCGCACCGACTAATACTGCTGTACATGGGGCGGGGGGAGATATATACACACTCATACAGGAGTATAATAAGTATATAATACACTGCTGTATACCTACACAGAATGGGGAGATATATACACACTCATACAGGAGGATAATAAGTATATAATACATTGCTGTATACCTACACAGAATGGGGGGATATATACACACACATACAGGAGGGGGATAATAAGTATATAATACACTGCTGTATACCTACACAGAATGGAGAGATATATATACACTCATACAGGAGGGGGATAATAAGTATATAATACACTGCTGTATACCTACACAGAATGGGGAGATATATACACACTCATACAGGAGTATAATAAGTATATAATACACTGCTGTATACCTACACAGAATGGGGAGATATATACACTCATACAGGAGGATAATAAGTATATAATACACTGCTGTATACCTACACAGAATGGAGAGATATATACACACTCATACAGGAGCAGGATAATAAGTATATAATACACTGCTGTATACCTACACAGAATGGGGGGATATATACACACACATACAGGAGGGGGATAATAAGTATATAATACACTGCTGTATACCTACACAGAATGGAGAGATATATATACACTCATACAGGAGGGGGATAATAAGTATATAATACACTGCTGTATACCTACACAGAATGGAGATATATACACACTCATACAGGAGGATAATAAGTATATAATACACTGCTGTATACCTACACAGAATGGAGAGATATATACACACTCATACAGGAGGAGGATAATAAGTATATAATACACTGCTGTATACCCACACAGAATGGAGATATATATATATACACACTCATACAGGAGGGGGATAATAAGTATATAATACACTGCTGTATACCTACACAGAATGGGGAGATATATACACACACATACAGGAGGATAATAAGTATATAATACACTGCTGTATACCTACACAGAATGGGGGGATATATACACACTCATACAGGAGGATAATAAGTATATAATACACTGCTGTATACCTACACAGAATGGTGAGATATATACACACACATACAGGAGGATAATAAGTATATAATACACTGCTGTATACCTACACAGAATGGAAAGTGGAATTTTATACTCACCATAAATTCTCTTTCCTGTAGTCCGAAGCAGCAGCACATAATGGGGAAGATTCTATCTTCCTGCAATGATAGGACAGATGGTAACAAGCAATAAAGAATTGCCCCGCCTATAAGGCCTATGCTGACCCAGCCTCCTTGTGTACTTCTAACGATCTAGGAAAACATAACCCAAAACACTCAAGGTATGCTGCATAAACTTTTATAGGGAGGGTTAGTTTGTGCTGCTGTTTCGGACTACAGGAAAGAGAATTTACGGTGAGTATAAAATTCCCCTTTCCCTTACGTCCTAAGCAGCAGCACATAATGGGGATATAGCAAGATCACATAAAGGGGGGAGAATCAGCAGCCATGAGAACCGCTTTACCAAGATTGGTTGCCCAGAGGTTCTAATGTCCAAAAGTATAAGAAGACCACAATGCAGTTCTGCATAACTGATCAATGGGCATGCACATCTCCTCCACCCAGGATGTAGACG
The DNA here is from genome assembly GCF_027789765.1 of Dendropsophus ebraccatus. Classification (NCBI taxonomy): domain Eukaryota; kingdom Metazoa; phylum Chordata; class Amphibia; order Anura; family Hylidae; genus Dendropsophus; species Dendropsophus ebraccatus. The sequence goes on from NC_091462.1 coordinate 1,720,069, forward strand.
TTGCCCTTGTGGTAAGGGCCTTAATGGATTCAGGTACTTGGACTCTCACCTCTTGGTAACACACAGAGTCTGCCTGATCCATCTGGATAAAGTGGCTTTTCAGGACTTCCAATCACTGTTCCTTCCTGAAAAAGATACAGATAAAATCTTCTGACTTCTCTGGTTCTCACTAAATAAACTCTCAAGGCTCCGCCCACAACCAGAGAGTGCAGGCCCAAGGCTCCACCCACAACCAGAGAGCGCAGGCTCAAGGCTACGCCCACAACCAGAGCATGCAGGCTCGAGGCTCCACCCACAACCAGAGAGCACAGGCTCAAGGCTCCGCCCACAACCAGAGAGTGCAGGCCCAAGGATCCGCCCACAACCAGAGAGTGCAGTTGTAACGCTTCCTCATTGGAGGAATTTAGGCAAAATCAGGTAACTCAATCTGCGGATTAATGTTGGATAAGGAAGGAACCTTAAGGGTAAAAGACAAAGTCCTGAAGGATAACAAGATCTGGTTCAGTGGCTCCTAATGTCTGAACATCCTCCTGCGTTTAGCAGATGTAATAGCTACTAGGAAGCACCTTGAGGGTCAGGTATTATAATTCAACTAAAGATAAGAACTCAAAACGGAGCCGAGCAAGGTGATGAAGGACGAGTCCCGGATCCCACCTGGAGTTGGATCCATTACAGTGGCTTTAATCCTCTGCGTAGCTTTAATAAATCTCTGTATTAGGGATTTATGGGACAGTCAGCTGTCTGGAAGAGCATAAAGAACAGAGACATTTACTTTGACGGTAGCAGCTTCAGCCCATTCTCAAACCCATCCTGGAGAAATCGGAGGATCGCCTTTATAGACAGTGATATGGGAGACGTCCAATTCTTCACACCAGGATAGACAATGTCCTTCACCCTCAGGGACGTTCTCTTTGTGGGTTCTGCTCTTAATAGCAGAATCATGTTTACCACCAATTCTAAAAAGCCTCAGCTCATCAGGCCTGTCAATCTTCAGGCCGTCAATCATAGGTGGTCCAGACCCCGACACAATCTGCCCTTCTGTGACAGTAAGTGAGGATTCTGGGGAAGTCTCCAAAATGGCCTCTTGGACACCTGTATCAGGAGAGAACAGCCATGCCTTCCTGAGCTATAGGAGTAATGAGGCCTGATTCTGTCTTGTCCTTACACGACCACTACGGGTTGTCGTCCCTAGCAGTTTTAGGGAGTAAAAACCACGTATTCTGGCGTTATCCGAAATGGCCATTAGGTCCACGTAAGGGTCGCCATAATATCTGGTGATTGGCCAGATATAATCCGTCCTCATGGGGCAGTAGGTGAGGAATCTGGGCAAGTCTCCAGAATGTCCTTTTGGACATATTCATCAGGAGAGGACAACAACTACCACAATGACCTCCTGGGCCAATCTGTGGCTATCAGGATTAATGAGACTGATCCTGTATTGTCTTCTTACCAGACTTCTACTGATTGTTGTCCACAGTAGTTTATAGGGAGTAGGGAGTTAAAACCACGCATCCTGGTCTTACCCAAAATGGCCATGGGACCAATGGGTCGCTGTAATATCTGGTGATTCACTAGAACATCTCCTGGTCCAGAGACCATTCTTCTGTCAGGGTAATATCATGGCTTCAGCCTTTTACATTAAGGTATTGTGACTTCCCTTGTTGCTGGATAGATCTCTTGGTCCATGCAAAAAACTGCTTCTGCTTTTAACAGTAATGCTACTGGTCACATGCAGCTCGGACGATCGATATACACCACTATAGATGTGTTACTCCGATAGCTTCCCCATAGATATATATGCACCACTGTAGATGGGTTACTTACTCCGATAGCTGCCCCCCCTGTTATTCCCTTATAGATGGTCTCCCCCCCTGTTATTCCCTTATAGATGGTCTCCCCCCCCGTTATCCCCTTATAGATGGTCTCCCCCCTGTTATCCCCCTTATAGATGGTCTCCCCCTGTTATCCCCCTTATAGATGGTCTCCCCCCTGTTATTCCCTTATAGATGGTCTCCCCCCTGTTATTCCCTTATAGATGGTCCCCCCCTGTTATTCCCCTTATAGATGGTCTCCCCCCCTGTTATTCCCCTTATAGATGGTCTCCCCCCCCTGTTATCCCCCTTATAGATGGTCTCCCCCCCCTGTTATTCCCTTATAGATGGTCTCCCCCCCCCTGTTATTCCCTTATAGATGGTCTCCCCCCTGTTATTCCCTTATAGATGGTCTCCCCCCTGTTATTCCCTTATAGATGGTCTCCCCCCTGTTATTCCCCTATAGATGGTCTACCCCCCTGTTATTCCCTTATAGATGGTCTCCCCCCCTGTTATTCCCTTATAGATGGTCTCCCCCCCCGTTATCCCCCTTATAGATGGTCTCCCCCCCTGTTATTCCCCTTATAGATGGTCTCCCCCCCCTGTTATTCCCCTATAGATGGTCTACCCCCCTGTTATTCCCTTATAGATGGTCTCCCCCCCTGTTATTCCCTTATAGATGGTCTCCCCCCCCCCCCCGTTATTCCCTTATAGATGGTCTCCCCCCCCTGTTATCCCCCTTATAGATGGTCTCCCCCCCCTGTTATTCCCTTATAGATGGTCTCCCCCCCTGTTATTCCCTTATAGATGGTCTCCCCCCCCCCCGTTATTCCCTTATAGATGGTCCCCCCCCCCTGTTATTCCCCTTATAGATGGTCTCCCCCCTGTTATTCCCTTAAAGATGGTCTCCCCCCCTGTTATCCCCCTTATAGATGGTCTCCCCCCCCCTGTTATCCCCCTTATAGATGGTCTCCCCCCCTGTTATTCCCTTATAGATGGTCTCCCCCCTGTTATTCCCCTTATAGATGGTCTCCCCTGTTATTCCCTTATAGATGGTCTCCCCCCCCTGTTATTCCCTTATAGATGGTCTCCCCCCTGTTATCCCCCTTATAGATGGTCTCCCCCCCCTGTTATTCCTCTTATAGATGGTCCCCCCCTGTTATTCCCTTATAGATGGTCCCCCCCTGTTATCCCCCTTATAGATGGTCTCCCCCCCTGTTATTCCCCTTATAGATGGTCTCCCCCCCTGTTATTCCCTTATAGATGGTCTCCCCCCTGTTATTCCCCTTATAGATGGTCTCCCCCCCTGTTATTCCCCTTATAGATGGTCTCCCCCCCTGTTATCCCCCTTATAGATGGTCTCCCCCCTGTTATTCCCTTATAGATGGTCTCCCCCCTGTTATTCCCCTTATAGATGGTCTCCCCCCCGTTATTCCCTTATAGATGGTCTCCCCCCCCTGTTATTCCCCTTATAGATGGTCTCCCCCCCCCTGTTATTCCCCTTATAGATGGTCTCCCCCCCTGTTATTCCCTTATAGATGGTCTCCCCCCCGTTATTCCCCTTATAGATGGTCTCCCCCCCTTTTATCCCCCTTATAGATGGTCTCCCCCCCCCGTTATTCCCCTTATAGATGGTCTCCCCCCCCCTGTTATCCCCCTTATAGATGGTCTCCCCCCCCTGTTATTCCCTTATAGATGGTCTCCCCCCATGTTATCCCCCTTATAGATGGTCTCCCCCCCCCCTGTTATCCCCCTTATAGATGGTCTCCCCCCCCTGTTATTCCCTTATAGATGGTCCCCCCTGTTATCCCCCTTATAGATGGTCTCCCCCCCCCCCCCTGTTATTCCCCTTATAGATGGTCTCCCCCCCCTGTTATTCCCTTATAGATGGTCTCCCCCCTGTTATTCCCTTATAGATGGTCTCCCCCCATGTTATCCCCCTTATAGATGGTCCCCCCCCCTGTTATTCCCTTATAGATGGTCCCCCCTGTTATCCCCCTTATAGATGGTCTCCCCCCCTGTTATCCCCCTTATAGATGGTCTCCCCCCCTGTTATTCCCTTATAGATGGTCCCCCCTGTTATCCCCCTTATAGATGGTCTCCCCCCTGTTATTCCCTTATAGATGGTCTCCCCCCCTGTTATTCCCCTATAGATGGTCTCCCCCATGTATTCCCCTTATAGATGGTCTCCCCCCCTGTTATCCCCCTTATAGATGGTCTACCCCCCTGTTATCCCCCTTATAGATGGTCTCCCCCCGTTATTCCCTTATAGATGGTCTCCCCCCCTGTTATTCCCTTATAGATGGTTCTCCCCCCTGTTATTCCTTATAGATGGTCTCCCCCCTGTTATTCCCTTATAGATGGTCCCCCCTGTTATTCCCTTATAGATGGTCTCCCCCCCCCTGTTATTCCCCTTATAGATGGTCTCCCCCCCCCTGTTATCCCCCTTATAGATGGTCTCCCCCCCCCTGTTATTCCCTTATAGATGGTCTCCCCCCCCCTGTTATTCCCTTATAGATGGTCTCCCCCCCTGTTATTCCCTTATAGATGGTCTCCCCCCTGTTATTCCCTTATAGATGGTCTCCCCCCCCCTGTTATTCCCTTATAGATGGTCCCCCCCCCTGTTATTCCCCTTATAGATGGTCCCCCCTGTTATTCCCTTATAGATGGTCTCCCCCCCCTGTTATCACCTTATAGATGGTCTCCCCCCCTGTTATTCCCTTATAGATGGTCTCCCCCCCTGTTATCCCCCTTATAGATGGTCTCCCCCTGTTATTCCCTTATAGATGGTCTCCCCCCCTGTTATTCCCTTATAGATGGTCTCCCCCCCTGTTATTCCCTTATAGATGGTCTCCCCCTGTTATTCCCTTAAAGATGGTCTCCCCCCCTGTAATTCCCTTATAGATGGTCTCCCCCCCTGTTATCCCCCTTATAGATGGTCTCCCCCCCTGTTATTCCCCTTGTAGATGGTCCCCCCCCTGTTATCCCCCTTTTAGATGGTCCCCCCTGTTATCCCCCTTATAGATGGTCTCCCCCCCCCCTGTTATTCCCTTATAGATGGTCTCCCCCCTGTAATTCCCTTAAAGATGGTCTCCACTGTTATTCCCTTATAGATGGTCTCCCCCCCTGTTATTCCCTTATAGATGGTCTCCCCCCCCTGTTATTCCCTTATAGATGGTCTCCCCCCCTGTTATTCCCTTATAGATGGTCTCTCCCCCCTGTTATCCCCCTTATAGATGGTCTCCCCCCCCTGTTATTCCCTTATAGATGGTCTCCCCCCCTGTTATTCCCCTTATAGATGGTCTCCCCCTGTTATTCCCTTATAGATGGTCTCCCCCCCTGTTATTCCCCTTATAGATGGTCTCCCCCCCCTGTTATTCCCTTATAGATGGTCTCCCCCCCTGTTATTCCCCTTATAGATGGTCTCCCCCCTGTTATTCCCCTTATAGATGGTCTCCCCCCTGTTATTCCTTATAGATGGTCTCCCCCCCTGTTATCCCCCTTATAGATGGTCTCCCCCCCTGTTATTCCCTTATAGATGTCTCCCCCTGTTATTCCCTTATAGATGGTCCCCCCTGTTATCCCCCTTATAGATGGTCTCCCCCCTGTTATTCCCCTATAGATGGTCTCCCCCCCTGTTATTCCCCTTATAGATGGTCCCCCCCCCCTGTTATCCCCCTTATAGATGGTCTCCCCCCCTGTTATTCCCTTATAGATGGTCTCCCCCCTGTTATTCCCCTTATAGATGGTCTCCCCCCTGTTATCCCCTTATGATGGTCTCCCCCCTGTTATTCCCTTATAGATGGTCTCCCCCCCCGTTATCCCCCTTATAGATGGTCTCCCCCCTGTTATCACCTTATAGATGGTCTCCCCCCCTGTTATTCCCTTATAGATGGTCTCCACCCCTGTTATTCCCTTATAGATGGTCTCCCCCCCTGTTATTCCCTTATAGATGGTCTCCCCCCTGTTATTCCCCTTATAGATGAGATGGTCTCCCCCCCCTGTTATTCCCCTTATAGATGGTCTCCCCCCCTGTTATCCCCCTTATAGATGGTCTCCCCCCCCGTTATTCCCTTATAGATGGTCTCCCCCCCTGTTATCCCCCTTATAGATGGTCTCCCCCCCCGATATTCCCTTATAGATGGTCTCCCCCCCTGTTATCCCCCTATAGATGGTCTCCCCCCCTGTTATTCCCTTATAGATGGTCTCCCCCCCTGTTATTCCCTTATAGATGGTCCCCCCTTTTATCCCCCTTATAGATGGTCTCCCCCCCTGTTATTCCCCTATAGATGGTCTCCCCCCCTGTTATTCCCCTATAGATGGTCTACCCCCCTGTTATTCCCTTATAGATGGTCTCCCCCCCTGTTATTCCCCTATAGATGGTCTCCCCCCCTGTTATCCCCCTTATAGATGGTCTCCCCCCCTGTTTTTTCCCTTAGTGGTCCTCAAACCCCCCGTTTCCCTTATAGAATGGTCCTCATCCCCTGTATTCCCACTATAGATGGTCTACCCCCACTGTTATTCCCCTTATAGATGGGTCCTCCCCCCACTGTTATTCCCTTATAGATTGGTCCCCCCCCCTCATGTTATCCCCCCCTTTATAGATGGTCTTCCCCCCTGTATCCCCCTATAGATGGTCTCCCACCTGTCTATTCCCTTAAAGATTGGTCTCCCTCCACCCCCCCTGTATTTCCCCTTATAGATGGTCTCCCCCCACTGTTATTCCCTTATAAAAGATGGTCCCCCCTGTTATCCCCCTTATAGATGGTCTCCACCCACCCCATGTTATTCCCCTTTATAGATGGTCTCCCCCCCTGTTATTCCCCTTATAGATGGTCCCCCCTGTTATTCCCCTTATAGATGGTCTCCCCCCCTGTTATCCCCCCTTATAGATGGTCTCCCCCCCCTGTTATCCCCCTTATAGATGGTCCCCCCCCTGTTATCCCCCTTATAGATGGTCCCCCCCCCGTTATCCCCCTTATAGATGGTCTCCCCCCTGTTATTCCCCCTATAGATGGTCTCCCCCCCTGTTATCCCCCTTATAGATGGTTCCCCCCTGTTATCCCTTAATAGATGGTCTCCCCCCCTGTTATTCCCTTATAGATGTCTCCCCCCCTGTTATTCCCTTATAGATGGTTCTCCCCCCCCTGTTATTCCCTTAAAGATGGTCCTCCCCCCCCTGTTATTCCCTTATAGATGGTCCCCCCCCTAGGTTATTCCCCCTCTATAGATGGTCTCCCCCCTGTTATTCCCTGTATAGATGGTCTCCCCCCCCATGTTTATTCCCCTTTATAGATGGTTCCTCCCCCCCTCCTGTTATCCCCTATAGATGGTCTCCCCCCATGTTATTTCCCCTATAGATGGTCTCCCCCCTGTTATTCCCTTATAGAATGGTCTCCCACCCTGTTATTCCCCCCTTATAGATGGTTTCCCCCCTCTGTTATTCCCCTTACTAGATGGTCTCCCCCCCCTGTATTCCCTAAGATGGTCTCCCCCCCTGTTATTCCCCTTATAGATGGTCTCCCCCCTGTTATTCCCCTTATAGATGGTCTTCCCCCCCTGTTATTCCCTTATAGATGGTCTCACCCCCCTGTTATTCCCTTATAGATGGTCTCCCCCCCTGTTATTCCCTTATAGATGGTCTCCCCCCCTGTTATTCCCTTATAGATGGTCTCCCCCCTGTTATTCCCTTATAGATGGTCTCCCCCCTGTTATCCCCCTTATAGATGGTCTCCCCCCTGTTATTCCCCTTATAGATGGTCTCCCCCCCTGTTATTCCCTTATAGATGGTCTCCCCCCCTGTTATTCCCTTATAGATGGTCTCCCCCCGTTATTCCCCTATAGATGGTCTCCCCCCCTGTTATCCCCCTTATAGATGGTCTCCCCCCTGTTATCCCCTTATAGATGGTCTCCCCCCCTGTTATTTCCCTTATAGATGGTCTCCCCCCCTGTTATCCCCTTATAGATGGTCTCCCCCCTGTTATTCCCCTTATAGATGGTCTCCCCCCTGTTATTCCCCTTATAGATGGTCTCCCCCCCCTGTTATTCCCTTATAGATGGTCTCCCCCCCTGTTATTCCCTTATAGATGGTCTCCCCCCCCTGTTATCCCCCTTATAGATGGTCTCCCCCCCCTGTTATCCCCCTTATAGATGGTCTCCCCCCCCTGTATTCCCTTATAGATGGTCTCCCCCCCCTGTTTTCCCCTTATAGATGGTCTCCCCCCCTGTTATCCCTTATAGATGGTCTCCCCCCCCTGTTATTCCCTTATAGATGGTCTCCCCCCCTGTTATTCCCCTATAGATGGTCTCCCCCCCTGTTATCCCCCTTATAGATGTTCTCCCCCCCCTGTTATCCCCTTATAGATGGTCTCCCCCCCTGTTATCCCCTTATAGATGGTCTCCCCCCCTGTTATTCCCTTATAGATGGTCTCCCCCCTGTTATTCCCTTATAGATGGTCTCCCCCCTGTATTCCCCTTATAGATGGTCTCCCCCCCTGTTATCCCCTTATAGATGGTCTACCCCCCTGTTATTCCCTTATAGATGGTCTCCCCCCTGTTATTCCCTTATAGATGGTCTCCCCCCCTGTTATTCCCTTATAGATGGTCTCCCCCCTGTTATTCCCCTTATAGATGGTCTCCCCCTGTTATCCCCTTATAGATGGTCCCCCCCTGTTATCCCCTTATAGATGGTCTCCCCCCCCTGTTATTCCCCTTATAGATGGTCTCCCCCCCCTGTTATTCCCCTTATAGATGGTCTCCCCCCCTGTTATTCCCTTATAGATGGTCTCCCCCCTGTTATTCCCTTATAGATGGTCTCCCCCCTGTTATCCCTTATAGATGGTCTCCCCCCTGTTATTCCCTTATAGATGGTCTCCCCCCCCCTGTTATTCCCCTTATAGATGGTCTCCCCCCCTGTTATCCCCCTTATAGATGGTCTCCCCCCTGTTATTCCCTTATAGATGGTCTCCCCCCCTGTTATCCCCCTTATAGATGGTCTCCCCCCGTTATTCCCTTATAGATGGTCTCCCCCCCTGTTATTCCCTTATAGATGGTCTCCCCCCTGTTATTCCCTTATAGATGGTCCCCCCCTGTTATTCCACTTATAGATGGTCTCCCCCCTGTTATTCCCTTATAGATGGTCTCCCCCCCTGTTCCCCCCCTTATAGATGTCTCCCCCCCTGTTATCCCCCTTATAGATGGTCTCCCCCTGTTATCCCCCTATAGATGGTCTCCCCCCCTGTTATTCCCTTATAGATGGTCTCCCCCCCTGTTATCCCCCTATAGATGGTCTCCCCCCCTGTTATTCCCTTATAGATGGTCTCCCCCCCTGTTATTCCCTTATAGATGGTCTCCCCCCCCTGTTATCCCCTTATAGATGGTCTCCCCCCCTGTTATTCCCTTATAGATGGTCTCCCCCCCTGTTATCCCCTTATAGATGGTCTCCCCCCCCTGTTATCCCCCTTATAGATGGTCTCCCCCCCCCCCTGTTATTCCCTTATAGATGGTCTCCCCCCCTGTTATTCCCTTATAGATGGTCTCCCCCCCTGTTATTCCCTTATAGATGGTCTCCCCCCCTGTTATTCCCCTTATAGATGGTCTCCCCCCCTGTTATTCCCCTTTATAGATGGTCTCCCCCCCCTGTTATTCCCTTATAGATGGTCTCCCCCCCTGTTATTCCTTATAGATGGTTCTCCCCCCTGTTATTCCCTTATAGATGGTCTCCCCCCCTGTTTTTCCCCCTTATAGATGGTCGCCCCCCCTGTTATTCCCTTATAGATGGTCTCCCCCCCCTGTTATTCCCCTTATAGATGGTCTCCCCCCCTGTTATTCCCCTTATAGATGGTCTCCCCCCCCTGTTATTCCCTTATAGATGGCTCCCCCCTGTTATCCCCCTTATAGATGGTCTCCCCCCCTGTTATCCCCTTATAGATGGTCTCACCCCCTGTTATTCCCTTATAGATGGTCTCCCCCCCTGTTATTCCCCTTATAGATGGTTCCTCCTTCCCCCCCGGTTTCCCCTTATAGATGGTCTCCCCCCTGTTATCCCTTATAGATGGTCTCCCCCCCTGTTATTCCCCCTTATAGATGGTTCTCCCCCCCCTGTTATCCCCCTTATAGATGGTCTCCCCCCCCCCTGTTATCCCCCCTTATAGATGGTCTCCCCCCGTGGTATCCCCCTTATAGATGGTCTCCCCCCCCTGTTATTTCCCTTATAGATGGTCTCCCCCCCTGTTATTCCCTATAGATGGTCTCCCCCCCTGTATCCCCCTTATAGATGGTCTCCCCCCTGTTATCCCCCTTATAGATGGTCTCCCCCCCTGTTAATTTCCCTTATAGATGGTCTCCCCCCTGTTATTACCTTATAGATGGTCTCCCCCCCTGTTATTCCACTTATAGATGGTCTCCCCCCCGGTTATGCCCCTATAGATGTCTCCCCCCCCTGTTATCCCCCTTATAGATGGTCTCCCCCCCTGTTTCCCCCTTATAGATGGTCTCCCCCCCTGTTATTCCCCTTATAGATGGTCGCCCCCCTGTTATTCCCTTATAGATGGTCTCCCCCCCTGTTATTCCCCTTATAGATGGTCTCCCCCCTGTTATTCCCTTATAGATGGTCTCCCCCCCTGTTATTCCCTTATAGATGGTCTCCCCCCCCTGTTATTCCCCTTATAGATGGTCTCCCCCCCCTGTTATTCCCTTATAGATGGTCGCCCCCCTGTTATTCCCTTATAGATGGTCTCCCCCCCCTGTTATTCCCTTATAGATGGTCTCCCCCCCCTGTTATTCCCTTATAGATGGTCCCCCCCCCCTGTTATTCCCTTATAGATGGTCTCCCCCTGTTATTCCCTTATAGATGGTCCCCCCCTGTTATTCCCCTTATAGATGGTCTCCCCCCCTGTTATTCCCTTATAGATGATCTCCCCCCTGTTATCCCCCTTATAGATGGTCTCCCCCCCTGTTATTCCCTTATAGATGGTCTCCCCCCCCCCCTGTTATTCCCTTATAGATGGTCTCCCCCCTGTTATTCCCTTATAGATGGTCTCCCCCTGTTATTCCCTTATAGATGGTCTCCCCCCCTGTTATTCCCCTTATAGATGGTCTCCCCCCCTGTTATTCCCTTATAGATGGTCTCCCCCCCTGTTATTCCCTTATAGATGGTCTCCCCCCCTGTTATCCCCCTTATAGATGCCCCCCCTGTTATTCCCTTATAGATGGTCTTTCCCCCTGTTATCCCCTTATAGATGGTCTCCCCCCCTGTTATTCCCTTATAGATGGTCTCCCCCCCCTGTTATTCCCTTATAGATGGTCTCCCCCCTGTTATTCCCTTATAGATGGTCTCCCCCCCTGTTATCCCCCTTATAGATGGTCTCCCCCCCTGTTATTCCCCTTATAGATGGTCTCCCCCCCCTGTTATCCCCTTATAGATGGTCTGCCCGCCTGTTATTCCCTTATAGATGGTCTCCCCCCCTGTTATTCCCCTTATAGATGGTCTCCCCCCCTGTTATCCCCCTTATAGATGGTCTGCCCCCCTGTTATTCCCTTATAGATGGTCTCCCCTGTTATTCCCTTATAGATGGTCCCCCCCTGTTATTCCCTTATAGATGGTCTCCCCCCCTGTTATTCCCTTATAGATGGTCTCCCCCCCCTGTTATCCCCCTTATAGATGGTCTCCCCCCTGTTATTCCCCTTATAGATGGTCTCCCCCCTGTTATTCCCCTTATAGATGGTCTCCCCCCCTGTTATCCCCCTTATAGATGGTCTCCCCCCCTGTTATTCCCCTTATAGATGGTCTCCCCCCCTGTTATTCCCTTATAGATGGTCTCCCCCCCTGTTATCCCCCTTATAGATGGTCTCCTCCCCTGTTATTTCCCTTATAGATGGTCTCCCCCCCCGTTATTCCCCTTATAGATGGTCTCCCCCCCTGTTATTCCCCTTATAGATGGTCTCCCCCCCTGTTATTCCCTTATAGATGGTCTCCCCCCCTGTTATTCCCCTTATAGATGGTCTCCCCCCCTGTTATTCCCTTATAGATGGTCTCCCCCCCTGTTATCCCCCTTATAGATGGTCTCCCCCCCTGTTATCCCCCTTATAGATGGTCTCCCCCCCTGTTATTCCCTTATAGATGGTCTCCCCCCTGTTATTCCCTTATAGATGGTCCCCCCCTGTTATTCCCTTATAGATGCCCCCCCCTGTTATTCCCTTATAGATGGTCTCCCCCCCTGTTATCCCCCTTATAGATGGTCTCCCCCCCTGTTATCCCCCTTATAGATGGTCTCCCCCCCCCCTGTTATCCCCCTTATAGATGGTCTCCCCCCCTGTTATTCCCCTTATAGATGGTCTCCCCCCCTGTTATTCCCTTATAGATGGTCTCCCCCCCTGTTATTCCCCTTATAGATGGTCTTCCCCCTGTTATCCCCCTTATAGATGGTCTCCCCCCTGTTATTCCCTTATAGATGGTCTCCCCCCCCTGTTATTCCCTTATAGATGGTCTCCCCCCCCCGTTATTCCCCTTATAGATGGTCTCCCCCCCTGTTATTCCCCTTATAGATGGTCCCCCCCTGTTATTCCCTTATAGATGGTCTCCCCCCCGTTATCCCCCTTATAGATGGTCTCCCCCCCCTGTTATCCCCCTTATAGATGGTCCCCCCTGTTATCCCCCTTATAGATGGTCGCCCCCCTGTTATTCCCTTATAGATGGTCTCCCCCCTGTTATTCCCTTATAGATGGTCTCCACCCCTGTTATTCCCTTATAGATGGTCTCCACCCCTGTTATTCCCTTATAGATGGTCTCCCCCCCCCTGTTATTCCCTTATAGATGGTCTCCCCCCCTGTTATTCCCTTATAGATGGTCTCCCCCCCCTGTTATTCCCCTTATAGATGGTCTCCCCCCCCCTGTTATTCCCTTATAGATGGTCTCCCCCCTGTTATTCCCTTATAGATGGTCTCTCCCCCCTGTTATCCCCCTTATAGATGGTCTCCCCCCCTGTTATTCCCTTATAGATGGTCTCCCCCCTGTTATTCCCTTATAGATGGTCTCTCCCCCCTGTTATCCCCCTTATAGATGGTCTCCCCCCCTGTTATTCCCTTATAGATGGTCTCCCCCCCTGTTATCCCCCTTATAGATGGTCTCCCCCCCCCTGTTATCCCCCTTATAGATGGTCTCTCCCCCCTGTTATTCCCTTATAGATGGTCTCCCCCCCCTGTTATTTCCTTATAGATGGTCTCCCCCCCTGTTATTCCCTTATAGATGGTCTCCCCCCCCTGTTATTCCCTTATAGATGGTCTCCCCCCCTGTTATTCCCCTTATAGATGGTCCCCCCTGTTATTCCCTTATAGATGGTCTCCCCCCTGTTATTCCCTTATAGATGGTCTCCCCCCCCCCTGTTATCCCCCTTATAGATGGTCTCCCCCCCCTGTTATTCCCTTATAGATGGTCTCCCCCCCCTGTTATCCCCCTTATAGATGGTCTCCCCCCCCTGTTATCCCCCTTATAGATGGTCTCCCCCCTGTTATCCCCCTTATAGATGGTCTCCCCCCCTGTTATTCCCTTATAGATGGTCTCCCCCCCTGTTATTCCCTTATAGATGGTCTCCCCCCCTGTTATTCCCCTTATAGATGGTCCCCCCTGTTATTCCCTTATAGATGGTCCCCCCTGTTATTCCCCTTATAGATGGTCCCCCCTGTTATTCCCCTTATAGATGGTCCCCCCCTGTTATCCCCCTTATAGATGGTCTCCCCCCCCCCTGTTATCCCCCTTATAGATGGTCCCCCCCCCCCTGTTATCCCCCTTATAGATGGTTTCCCCCCCTGTTATTCCCTTATAGATGGTCCCCCCTGTTATTTTCTTATAGATGGTCTCCCCCCCTGTTATCCCCCTTATAGATGGTCCCCCCCTGTTATTCCCCTTATAGATGGTCTCCCCCCCCTTTTATCCCCTTATAGATGGTCTCCCCCCCTGTTATCCCCCTTATAGATGGTCTCCCCCCCTGTTATTTCCTTATAGATGGTCTCCCCCCCTGTTATCCCCCTTATAGATGGTCTCCCCCCGTTATTCCCTTATAGATGGTCTCCCCCCCTGTTATTCCCTTATAGATGGTCTCCCCCCTGTTATTCCCTTATAGATGGTCCCCCCTGTTATTCCACTTATAGATGGTCTCCCCCCTGTTATTCCCTTATAGATGGTCTCCCCCCCTGTTCCCCCCCTTATAGATGTCTCCCCCCCTGTTATCCCCCTTATAGATGGTCTCCCCCTGTTATCCCCCTATAGATGGTCTCCCCCCCTGTTATTCCCTTATAGATGGTCTCCCCCCCTGTTATCCCCCTATAGATGGTCTCCCCCCCTGTTATTCCCTTATAGATGGTCTCCCCCCCTGTTATTCCCTTATAGATGGTCTCCCCCCCCTGTTATCCCCTTATAGATGGTCTCCCCCCTGTTATTCCCTTATAGATGGTCTCCCCCCCTGTTATTCCCTTATAGATGGTCTCCCCCCCTGTTATTCCCTTATAGATGGTCTCCCCCCCTGTTATTCCCTTATAGATGGTCTCCCCCCCTGTTATCCCCCTTATAGATGGTTTCCCCCCCCTGTTATTCCCTTATAGATGGTCTCCCCCCGTTATCCCGCTTATAGATGGTCTCCCCCCCCTGTTATCCCCCTTATAGATGGTCTCCCCCCCCCCCGTTATCCCCCTTATAGATGGTCTCCCCCCCCCTGTTATTCCCTTATAGATGGTTTTCCCCCCCTGTTATTTCCTTATAGATGGTCTCCCCCCGTTATCCCCCTTATAGATGGTCTCCCCCCCTGTTATTCCCTTATAGATGGTCTCCCCCCCTGTTATTCCCTTATAGATGGTCTCCCCCCCCTGTTATCCCCCTTATAGATGGTCCCCCCCACACACACACAGTGCAAAGCAGATAAACATATAAAAAGCAACTCACCTTACAACATGCTCCCCCGTCAGCTGTCTTCTCCGTCAGCTGCTGCTCCGTTCCTGGTTGGCTCTCTGACTCCCGGCCGCTCCTCGGCTCCCTGTGTCCCGGCCGGCACGCATTACTGAACGCAGTGTGCGCCAGGGCTGGTACTTCCGGCATCAGGGAGCGTCTCTAACACATGCTCCCTGTGCTGGAGGTCTCCGCTGTCGGCGCACACTGCGTTCAGTGATGCGCGCGCCGGCCGGAACACAGGGAGCCGAGGAGCGGCCGGGAGTCAGGGTACCTCTTGTGACCGCAAGCGAAAAACTGCTTGCGGTCACAAGAGGACGGGAGCAGTGTGGCGGCCGGGGGGGGGGCTCCGGGGCCACCGTCGTCTGGAAGGTTTGCTGTCACCTGACTGGGTAAGTGAGGGCCCAGTCAGGTGACAGCATTGCTAGAGGGGCAGCGCTCTCACTGTCGGGGGACCCTGCCGCCCGACAGTGACAGTGTTTTAACTGTGTGTGTGGGGGGGGGGGGGGCTGGGGCCTACCGGAGGCCCAGTCCGTCACTGTATAGAAGTCATCAACATCAGCATCATCATCCTAGGCTGTTTTATTCCTAAAAACTGCTCAATCCTTCTATTATGAGAGGAGACCATACGCTGTGGGCTGCACATGACAGGTGGAGGGAACATATGATATACAGTACGTGGGCCTATGTGTGGGCAATAGGGTGGGGGTTCTGTGGGTACAAAGTAAAAGGGTCGTGAAAGTCCCCAGTATATTACACACCCCAATAGCAGATCCCAGTATATTACATATTACACTCTCAGGAATCCAGTATATTACACATCCCAGTATCACAACTCCAGTATATTACACATCCCAGTATCACAACTCCAGTATATTACACATCCCAGTATCACAACTCCAGTATATTACACATCCCAGTATAACTCCAGTATATTACACATCCCAGTATCACTACTCCAGTATATTACACATCCCAGTATAACTCCAGTATATTACACATCCCAGTATCACTACTCCAGTATATTACACATCCCAGTATCACAACTCCAGTATATTACACATCCCAGTATCACAACTCCAGTATATTACACATCCCAGTATAACTCCAGTATATTACACATCCCAGTATCACTACTCCAGTATATTACACATCCCAGTATAACTCCAGTATATTACACATCCCAGTATCACTACTCCAGTATATTACACATCCCAGTATCACAACTCCAGTATATTACACATCCCAGTATCACAACTCCAGTATATTACACATCCCAGTATAACTCCAGTATATTACACATCCCAGTATAACTCCAGTATATTACACATCCCAGTATAACTCCAGTATATTACACATCCCAGTATCACTACTCCAGTATATTACACATCCCAGTATCAGGACTCCAGTATATTACACATCCCAGTATCACTACTCCAGTATATTACACATCCACGTATAACTCCAGTATATTACACATCCCAGTATCACTACTCCAGTATATTACACATCCCAGTATCACAACTCCAGTATATTACACATCCCAGTATCACAACTCCAGTATATTACACATCCCAGTATCACTACTCCAGTATGTTACACATCCCAGTATCACAACTCCAGTATATTACACATCCCAGTATCACAACTCCAGTATATTACACATCCCAGTATCAGGACTCCAGTATATTACACATCCCAGTATCACTACTCCAGTATATCACACACCCCAGTATCACAACTCCAGTATATTATACATCCCAGTAGCAGATCCCAGTATATTACACATCCCAGTATCACTACTCCAGTATATTACACATCCCAGTATCACGACTCCAGTATATTACACATCCCAGTATCAGGACTCCAGTATATTACACATCCCAGTATCACTACTCCAGTATATTACACATCCCAGTATCATAACTCCAGTATATTACACATCCCAGTGTCAGGACTCCAGTATATTACACATCCCAGTATCACAACTCCAGTATATTACACATCCCAGTATCACTACTCCAGTATATTACACATCCCAGTATCACTACTCCAGTATATTACACATCCCAGTATCACTACTCCAGTATATTACACATCCCAGTATCACTACTCCAGTATATTACACATCCCAGTATCACTACTCCAGTATATTACACATCCCAGTATCAGGACTCCAGTATATTACACATCCCAGTATCAGGACTCCAGTATATTACACATCCCAGTATCACTACTCCAGTATATTACACATCCCAGTATCACTACTCCAGTATATTACACATCCCAGTATCAGGACTCCAGTATATTACACATCCCAGTATCAGGACTCCAGTATATTACACATCCCAGTATCACTACTCCAGTATATCACACACCCCAGTATCACAACTCCAGTATATTACACATCCCAGTAGCAGATCCCAGTATATTACACATCCCAGTATCACTACTCCAGTATATTACACATCCCAGTATCACTACTCCAGTATATTACACATCCCAGTATCACTACTCCAGTATATTACACATCCCAGTATCACTACTCCAGTATATTACACATCCCAGTATCACAACTCCAGTATATTACACATCCCAGTATCAGGACTCCAGTATATCACACACCCCAGTATCACAACTCCAGTATATTATACATCCCAGTAGCAGATCCCAGTATATTACACATCCCAGTATCACTACTCCAGTATATTACACATCCCAGTATCACTACTCCAGTATATTACACATCCCAGTATCACTACTCCAGTATATTACACATCCCAGTATCACGACTCCAGTACATTACACATCCCAATAGCAGATCCCAGTATATTACACATCCCAGTATCACAACTCCAGTATATAACACATCCCAGTATCACAACTCCAGTATATAACACATCCCAGTATCAGGACTCCAGTATATTACACATCCCAGTATCACGACTCCAGTATATAACACATCCCAGTATCACAACTCCAGTATATTACACATCCCAGTATCAGGACTCCAGTATATTACACATCCCAGTATCACTACTCCAGTATATTACACATCCCAGTATCATAACTCCAGTATATTACACATCCCAGTGTCAGGACTCCAGTATATTACACATCCCAGTATCAGGACTCCAGTATATTACACATCCCAGTATCACAACTCCAGTATATTACACATCCCAGTATCACTACTCCAGTATATTACACATCCCAGTATCACTACTCCAGTATATTACACATCCCAGTATCACTACTCCAGTATATTACACATCCCAGTATCACTACTCCAGTATATTACACATCCCAGTATCACTACTCCAGTATATTACACATCCCAGTATCAGGACTCCAGTATATTACACATCCCAGTATCAGGACTCCAGTATATTACACATCCCAGTATCACTACTCCAGTATATTACACATCCCAGTATCACTACTCCAGTATATTACACATCCCAGTATCAGGACTCCAGTATATTACACATCCCAGTATCAGGACTCCAGTATATTACACATCCCAGTATCACTACTCCAGTATATCACACACCCCAGTATCACAACTCCAGTATATTACACATCCCAGTAGCAGATCCCAGTATATTACACATCCCAGTATCACTACTCCAGTATATTACACATCCCAGTATCACTACTCCAGTATATTACACATCCCAGTATCACTACTCCAGTATATTACACATCCCAGTATCACTACTCCAGTATATTACACATCCCAGTATCACAACTCCAGTATATTACACATCCCAGTATCAGGACTCCAGTATATCACACACCCCAGTATCACAACTCCAGTATATTATACATCCCAGTAGCAGATCCCAGTATATTACACATCCCAGTATCACTACTCCAGTATATTACACATCCCAGTATCACTACTCCAGTATATTACACATCCCAGTATCACTACTCCAGTATATTACACATCCCAGTATCACGACTCCAGTACATTACACATCCCAATAGCAGATCCCAGTATATTACACATCCCAGTATCACAACTCCAGTATATAACACATCCCAGTATCACAACTCCAGTATATAACACATCCCAGTATCACAACTCCAGTATATAACACATCCCAGTATCACGACTCCAGTATATAACACATCCCAGTATCACAACTCCAGTATATAACACATCCCAGTATCACGACTCCAGTATATTACACATCCCAGTATCACAACTCCAGTATATTACACAGCCCCTGATCAGGCTCACAGCATATTACTCACCGTGCCGTATCTCTGCAAGTTTCCGGGGACTCTTATATTTTAGGTCCGACCATTTTTTGGGATTTGGTCGGGGGTCCTTCTCTTGAGATCCTGCTGGAGGGCACGTACCACCTTTCTTGTTATCCACCGTTTATATGTATTGGGGTTAGTGACGGGGACACGTTCTAGCCCATAATCCATTTCATCCATGATTTGGACCATGAGCTTCAGCTCTTCATCGCCAATATGGGACGATCGCCTGGATATTTTTCTCTCTCCTAATCTCTGCTCTGCTGCGGCCTAGCGTACGTACAGCGCAATGCGTGATACGCGCGAATAACGATGCTCTACGGACACACATTGGGATCATATATGTAACGCTGCGCACGAAATACGAAGGAAATGTGTGAACATTGCGGTAAACGTTCGTAAAGCGTTTGCAAATATTTTTCATTCGCAGCTGCGGAGAGTGGAATTATACAGCGATATTGGGGTGTTGTGTGCACCCAGGCATGCTCCCCCTGATGTCACAGTGTCATTCCGGAGGTGTTGGCATCGTCTAGGGAGGTTTCATGGGGGACTTGGTGACCTCCAAGTGGTCGAATTTTGATTTTTAAGTGCCGAGCATTTTTTCCCCATAGACTATAATGGGATCGAATATTTGTTTGAATAGTTGAATCTCTGTGCCTATTCGATTCGAATTCTTGAAAGTTGAATATTTCACTACTAGCTCATCTCTAATTATGAGCAGTGATGAGCGAGTACTAAAATGCTCAGGTGCTCGTTACTCGAGACGAATATCTCCTGATACTCGAGTGCTTGTGTCGAGTAACAAACCCTATTGAAGTCAATGGGAAACTTTTTTGCAGGGGACCAAAGTTCGGTAGAGAGAAGGTCGTGTGAAAAGCTGTCAACCTCAGAAAATGATGGAAACACGACTGAAATGGACAGGAAACAGCAGGGGCAGCATGTACGGATGTCTCTGAGGCTGCCTAATGGCACCATTACGCCTAATTCTGGGCAACAGCCTGGTTAAAACAGAGGTAGGCATATGGACCACCCAAAAACTCAGCCTGACACAGCATGGCAGTGAGAACACAGGGAACCATTAAAACAGAAATAGCATATCATGAACCACCCAAAAACACCACAGACCCTAACCAAGATGGACAATACAATCATTCAATAAAAATAGCCGGATTATGGCTAGATTTAGCCTCACCCCCTCATGCAGTTGTGCGTGATAGGCATATCTTTGGAGGTAGGGTCGGAGAATAACAATACAGTCTTCTTAAGAGGCCCCGGAATTTGATTTGATTGAATTAATTCACTTTTAGGCTATGTTCACACTACGTATCAGACCGGCCGTTCCGTGACCCCAGCCGGACTTAAGTACCGGCCGGATGATCCGTCCGGCCTCAGAGCTCTGATGCTCCCGCATCAGCGCGTGCCCGCATCAGAGCTTCCCATGGCACACAGTGAAGCAAGCGACCGGAGCCGCTCGCTTCACTGTGTGAACTGACAGGTCTTTCTGCGGCCGGAATTCACTGAATCCCACCTGCAGAAAACTGACAGTTATTTGCGGCCTCGTATGGGATCCCGGCCGGAGCGTTTAAGATGTGTATACGCTCCGGCCGGAATCCCATACCAGATAAGGTTATGTTGCGCTCCGCAAAAAGTACAGCCGTTGTTGCCGATGGCAACAAAGGGCGTACTTTTACGTAGTGTGAACATAGCCCTAATCCTTTAAAGCGACTCTGTACCCACAATCTGTCCCCCCCAAACCCCTTGTACCTTCGGATAGCTGCTTTTAATCCAAGACCTGTCCTGGGGTCCGTTCGGCAGGGGATGCAGTTATTCTCCTAAAAACAACTTTTAATCCAGCAGCGCTGTGTCTAATGTCCGGGGCTTACATTTGTATATGCATTAGGCTGGCACCACTTCTCCGTCCTTCCTCCCCACCCTTCTCATCATTGGGAATGCTCCAGGAACATTTACTGCTGTTTGAGCTTTGCACAGGTGTATTAACGATCCAGCCCATGTTCATTATACACACAGGTGGGGAATAGGAAGCAATCTGTTGCAGAATATCAGTCTGTCCCTGATGTTTTTCTGGAGAGAAGTGGCTTCTTTGCTGCCCTCCATGAGACCAGGCCTTGCTCCAAGAGTCTCCGCAGTCTCACAGTGCACAGTGCAGATGCCCTCACACCTGCCTGCTGCCATTCCTGAGCAAGCTCTGCACTGCTGGTAGCCCCATCCTGCAGCTGACCACACTTTTAAGAGACGGTCCTGGCGCTTGCTGGTCTTACTTGGGCACCCTGGAGCCTTTTTGGCAACAATGGAACCTCTCTCCTTGAAGTTCTTGATGATGCGATAGATTGGTGACTGAGGTGCAATCTTTCTAGCTGCGATACTCTTCCCTGTTAGGCCATTTTTGTGCAGTGCAATGATGAAGAGAAACAATGATGCCAAGCACCAGCCTCCTTTTAAAGTGTCCAGTGGTGTCATTCTTACTTAATCATGACAGATTAATCTCCAGCCCTGTCCTCACCAACACCCACACCTGTGTTACTGGAGCGATCACTGAAACAATGTTAGCTGCTCCCTGTAAGGCCGGGCTGCAATGATGGTGAAAGGTGTTTTGGGGGATAAAGTTCATTTTCTAGGCAAATATTGACTGTGCAAGTAATTGCTGTTAGGGTACAAACACACACGGCTTATACGCTGCGCATTTACTGCTGCGATACGCAGCAGATTAGATCTAAATAACTGAACACAGTATCAAATCTGCTGCGTATCTGCTGCGTATACGCTGTGTGTGTTTGTACCCTTAAGCTGATCCCTCTGTATAACACTCTGGAGTAGATGCAAATTGACATTTTACAAACTGAAGCAGTAGACTTTGAAAAAATTAATATTTGTATCATTCTCAAAACTTTTGCCCATGACTGTACAGGGTTCACCTCCCCCGCTCATACACACACCTACAGGGGTCACCTCCCGCTCATACATACACCTACAGGGGTCACCTCCTTCTCATACATATACCTACAGGGGCCACCTCCCCCGCTCATACACACACCTACAGGGTTCACCTCCCCCGCTCATACATACACCTTCAGGGGTCACCTCCTACTCATACATACACCTACAGGGGTCACCTCCCGCTCATACACACACCTACAGGGGCCACCTCCCCCGCTCATACACACACCTACAGGGGTCACCTCCCCCGCTCATACATATACCTACAGGGGCCACCTCCCCTGCTCATACACACACCTACAGGGGTCACCTCCTTCTCATACATACACCTACAGGGGTCACCTCCTTCTCATACATACACCTACAGGGGTCACCTCCTTCTCATACATATACCTACAGGGGTCACCTCCCCTGCTCATACATACACCTACAGGGGTCACCTCCCCGCTCATACACACACCTACAGGGGTCACCTCCTTCTCATACATATACCTACAGGGGCCACCTCCCCCGCTCATACACACACCTACAGGGTTCACCTCCCCCGCTCATAAATACACCTTCAGGGGTCACCTCCTACTCATACATACACCTACAGGGGCCAGCTCCCCCGCTCATACACACACCTACAGGGGTCACCTCCCCTGCTCATACACACACCTACAGGGGTCACCTCCCCTGCTCATACATATACCTACAGGGGTCACCTCCTTCTCATACACACACCTACAGGGGTCACCTCCTTCTCATACACACACCTACAGGGGCCACCTCCCCTGCTCATACACACACCTACAGGGGTCACCTCCTTCTCATACATACACCTACAGGGGCCACCTCCCCCGCTCATACACACACCTACAGGGGTCACCTCCTTCTCATACATACACCTACAGGGGCCACCTCCCCCGCTCATACACACACCTACAGGGGCCACCTCCCCCGCTCATACACACACCTACAGGGGTCACCTCCTTCTCATACATACACCTACAGGGGCCACCTCCCCCGCTCATACACACACCTGCAGGGGTCACCTCCCCCGCTCATACATACACCTACAGGGGCCACCTCCCCCGCTCATTCACACACCTACAGGGGTCACCTCCCCGCTCATACACACACCTACAGGGTTCACCTCCCCCGCTCATAAATACACCTTCAGGGGTCACCTCCTTCTCATACATATACCTACAGGGGTCACCTCCTTCTCATACACACACCTACAGGGGCCACCTCCCCCGCTCATACACACACCTGCAGGGGTCACCTCCCCCGATCATACACACACCTACAGGGATAACCTCCCCGCTCATACACACACCTACAGGGGCCACCTCCCCCGCTCATACATACACCTACAGGGGCCACCTCCCCCGCTCATACACACACCTACAGGGGTCACCTCCCCCGCTAGTACATATACCTACAGGGGTCACCTCCTTCTCATACATACACCTACAGGGGTCACCTCCTTCTCATACATATACCTACAGAGGCCACCTCCCTCACTCATACACACACCTACAGGGTTCACCTCCCCCGCTCATACATATACCTACAGGGGTCACCTCCCCTGCTCATACAAATACCTACAGGGGTCACCTCCCCTGCTCATACATGTATATATAGGGTTCACCCCAGCATCTACAGGGGTCACCCTGCTTATACATGCACCTATGGGGCCATTGTTGGATGCTATAATTGGGGCAGGGGTGGCTGACCATTGGCTTGATGCTGTCACATAGATCATTATAGATAGATAATTGTTCCCCTCACTGACCTCCTCTCTCTTCTTTCAGCATCTGTTGGATTCCTCCTTTGCCGTTCCCTCCTTCCATGGTCTGGACATGTGGTAGTCAGTGAGTGTATAAGGGATGGAGCCGGACGCTGGACCTCACAATGTTTCTGATCATAAATCTCAGGAGACGCTCATCATCCTGCTGTCCCACCCGCTCTCGGCCTTCATCATCCTCTCCAACCTCTTCATCATCATCGGAATCATCTTCAACAAGAAGCTGCACAACACGGCCAATTACTTCTTCCTGAGCTTGTTGCTTGCTGACTTCTTCACCGGGGTCCTCCTGCCTTGTATCCCCCGCATGAAGTTTAACAAGGACCTTGGATATTTTGGCTGTTTTCTCGCCTTCATTTCTCCTAATTTCTTCTTCTTGTCATTCCTGGCCAACCTGCTGATGGTGCACTATGAGAAGTACTTGTGCATCATCTATCCTTTGCACTATCGGGAGATTTGGGTTCACCGCTGTGTCCCGCTCTCCTTGTTCTTGGTGTGGACTTTGCCCCTGGTATTTTCCTGCCTTCCGTTGCTGGGCTGGAATAATTGGAGACACAACCACACATGCTCCTATAGGCAGGTCTTCCCCAATGCCTACATATACCTGGAGACCTATGGGGTAGTCATCCCGGCCATCCTGGCCATGAGCTTCATCACCATCAAACTGCTGGCAGTGGCCCGAAAGCAACTGAAGGATATTAAGAAGCTCCACCGGTCAGTACAGCGGGAGGTGGTGGTGGAGATTGAGCGCCAGATGGACTTCAGATACGCAAAATGCATTGCCATCTTCTCCTTGACTTTCCTCATCTGTTGGGTCCCGTACATTGCTCTTCTTCAGGTCTCAGTGTTGGTCATAGAGAACTATGAGATCAGTTTATGGATTGTCCTAACGCTCACGTGTGTGGGGAGCGGCAGTGCCGCCATCATCCCCGTCATTCTGGGATTAAGTCACCGGCAATACACTGAACTATGGAGGAACCTGTGCAAGAAATATTGTTGCCCCTGCTGCAAGGCCAAAGGGAACTTGAGTCATTCGCATAGTGAAAAGAGCAAGGACGAGATGGTGGAAGATGAATTAACTGCAGTGAAATGATGACTGGTGCCATACAAGAGTTGTCTCTTCTCTGTGGTGGTGACGCCGGCTCTCCTCTATTGTGGCGGCTTTGGCTCTCTTGCGGGTGGTGGTGTAGGCTCTCCTCTCTGGTAGTAGTGGCGCAGGCTCTCCCTCTGTGGTGGCAGTGTGGACTCTCCCTCTCTGATGGAGGCATTGGCTCACCTCTGTAGTGGTGGTGCTTGCTTCCCCTCTCTGGTGGTGTCTTTGGTTCTCCTCTCCGGTGGCTGTGTTGGCTCTACTTTGTGGTGGTCACGCTCACTCTCCCCCTCTGGTGGTGGCGCGGGCTCTTTTCTGTGGGGACAGCGTTGGCTCTCCTCTCTGGTGGTGCCTTTGGCTCTCCTCTGCGGTGGTGACAGCTTTGGCTCTCCTCTGCGGTGGTGACAGCTTTGGCTCTCCTCTGTGGTGGTGACAGCTTTGGCTCTCCTCTGCGGTGGTGACAGCTTTGGCTCTCCTCTGCGGTGTTGACAGTTTTGACTCTCCTCTCTGGTGGTGCCTTTGGCTCTCCTCTGCGGTGGTGACAGCTTTGGCTCTCCTCTGCGGTGGTGGCACTGGCTCTCCTCTGCGGTGGTGGCACTGGCTCTCCTCTGCGGTGGTGACAGCTTTGGCTCTCCTCTGCGGTGGTGACAGCTTTGGCTCTCCTCTGCGGTGGTGGCACTGGCTCTCCTCTGCGGTGGTGACAGCTTTGGCTCTCCTCTGCGGTGGTGGCACTGACTCTCCTCTGCGGTGGTGACAGCTTTGGCTCTCCTCTGCGGTGGTGACAGCTTTGGCTCTCCTCTGCGGTGGTGACAGCTTTGGCTCTCTTCTGTGGTGGTGACAGTTTTGGCTCTCCTATGCGGTGGTGGCGCTGGCTCTCCTCTGCGGTGGTGACAGTTTTGGCTCTCCTCTGCGGTGGTGACAGCTTTGGCTCTCCTCTGTGGTGGTGACAGCTTTGGCTCTCCTCTGCGGTGTTGACAGTTTTGGCTCTCCTCTGCGGTGGTGGCACTGGCTCTCCTCTGCGGTGGTGACAGCTTTGGCTCTCCTCTGCGGTGGTGACAGCTTTGGCTCTCCTCTGTGGTGGTGACAGCTTTGGCTCTCCTCTGCGGTGTTGACAGTTTTGGCTCTCCTCTGCGGTGGTGGCACTGGCTCTCCTCTGCGGTGGTGACAGCTTTGGCTCTCCTCTGCGGTGGTGACAGCTTTGGCTCTCCTCTGCGGTGTTGACAGTTTTGACTCTCCTCTGCGGTGGTGGCGCTGGCTCTCCTCTGCGGTGGTGGCACTGGCTCTCCTCTGCGGTGGTGACAGCTTTGGCTCTCCTCTGCGGTGGTGACAGCTTTGGCTCTCCTCTGCGGTGGTGGCGCTGGCTCTCCTCTGCGGTGGTGACAGCTTTGGCTCTCCTCTGTGGTGGTGACAGTTTTGGCTCTCCTATGCGGTGGTGGCACTGGCTCTCCTCTGCGGTGGTGACAGTTTTGGCTCTCCTCTGCGGTGGTGACAGTTTTGGCTCTCCTCTGCGGTGGTGACAGTTTTGGCTCTCCTCTGCGGTGGTGGAGCGGGCTCTCTGCGGTGGTGGCACTGGCTCTCCTCTGCGGTGGTGGGGCTGGCCGTCCTCTGCGGTGGTGGCGCGGGCTCTCCTCTGTGGTGGTGGCGCGGGCTCTCCTCTGTGGTGGTGGCGCGGGCTCTCCTCTGCGGTGGTGGCGCGGGCTCTCCTCTGCGGTGGTGGCGCGGGCCCTTTTCTGTGGTGGTGGCGCGGGCCCTTTTCTGCGGTGGTGGCGCAGGCCCTTCTCTGCGGTGGTGGCGCTGGCTCTTCTCTGCGGTGGTGGCGCGGGCTCTTCTCTGCGGTGGTGGTGCTGGCTCTCCTCTGCGGTGGTGACAGTTTTGGCTCTCCTCTGCGGTGGTGGCACTGGCTCTTCTCTGCGGTGGTGGCGCTGGATCTCCTCTGCGGTGGTGACAGCTTTGGCTCTTCTCTGCAGTGGTGGCGCTGGCTCTTCTCTGCGATGGTGGTGCTGGCTCTCCTCTGCGGTGGTGACAGTTTTGGCTCTCCTCTGCGGTGGTGGCGCGGGCTCTCTGCGGTGGTGGCGCGGGCTCTCCTCTGGGGTGGTGGCACTGGCTCTCCTCTGGGGTGGTGGCACTGGCTCTCCTCTGCGGTGGTGGCGCTGGATCTCCTCTGCGGTGGTGGCGCTGGATCTCCTCTGCTGTGGTGGCATTATGAGATACCAAGGAGACAATATTCCTGGATAAACACAGAGGGATCTGCAACAATCTGGGGGGAATAGAAGGGTCTGAATGAAGAGGAAAGGTCTGGAGGATAAAGAGGAAGCTGCAAGAGGTCTGGCGGGGGGGGGGGGGGGGGGGAATAAGAGTGTTTGGATGAAGGGACAGATAAGTCTGAAGGGGCCAAAGATTTTGGAAGAGCAGACAGGAGGGAGGGAGAAGAGGAGTCAGGAGGGACTAAGGAGTCTGGAGGAGGAGGGGGCAGAGGAGTCATGAGGAGGGGGAAGAGGAGTCAGGAGGGAGGGCGAGGAAGATTCTGGAGGGAGGCGGAAGAGGAGACAGGAGAAGAGTGGAGGAAGAGGAGACAGGAGGGGAGAGAAGAGGGACAGATGAGTAGGAGGATACAGGAGGGGGAAGCAGAGTGTGGATGAGAAGAGAGGTGCCTGGAGGGACAAAGGAGGAGGCAGGATTCTGGAGGAGGGGGGACAGAGGAGTCTAGATGAGGAGACAGAGAAGTCTGGTCTGTTTAATAGCCATCATATAACCACAGCCACCTGCAAAATCTTTCTGCTGCAGGAACAAGTGTTTTGTGTGGGATTTAGAGACCACATCCCAGGCAATGAGCTGAGTGTTGGGCTCTGATGTGTACACAGCTCCCCTGCACACCTATGCGTCTCCCTAGTCACAGGCAATGAGCTGAGTGTTGGGCTCTGATGTGTACACAGCTCCCCTGCACACCTATGCGTCTCCCTAGTCACAGGCAATGAGCTGAGTGTTGGGCTCTGATGTGTACACAGCTCCCCTGCACACCTATGTGTCTCCCTAGTCACAGGCAATGAGCTGAGTGTTGGGCTCTAATGTGTACACAGCTCCCCTGCACACCTATGCGTCTCCCTAGTCACAGGCAATGAGCTGAGTGTTGGGCTCTGATGTGTACACAGCTCCCCTGCACACCTATGTGTCTCCCTAGTCACAGGCAATGAGCCGAGTGTTGGGCTCTGATGTGTACACAGCTCCCCTGCACACCTATGCGTCTCCCTAGTCACAGGCAATGAGCTGAGTGTTGGGCTCTGATGTGTCCACAGCTCCCCTGCACACCTATGCGTCTCCCTAGTCACAGGCAATGAGCTGAGTGTTGGGCTCTAATGTGTACACAGCTCCCCTGCACACCTATGTGTCTCCCTAGTCACAGGCAATGAGCTGAGTGTTGGGCTCTGATGTGTACACAGCTCCCCTGCACACCTATGCGTCTCCCTAGTCACAGGCAATGAACTCTCTCCTTTCTCTCCTCAACTTTCTGGTAATCTCCTGAAGGAAGTTACATGGCAGCAGGATCTGACTTCACAGGGTTTGTTTGTAGTCTGTTGCCATGGAGACAATAATATTTTTGATACAATGATAAATCGGTTTTGAAGGTTAATAGCTTTTAACCCTTCACAGTGCAGTTTGTCATAGGAAACTAGAAATTAGATGGGGAGGGAGACCGGAGCGGGGTAGGGGGTGCTGTCACGTCCCCCTCATGCCGGATCTGCAGTACTGGACAGATCACCAGAAGTCTCACAGATCATTGCACATGAACCTCATGGTATACAGGACCTCACCTCCTCCGTTATATGGCGGCATTCATATGGCTGTGATGTCACAATCTCTATGTCATACACTGATCCAAAAGTCCTGCAACCTGTGTGAAACTAGGCCTCCCAGCATGCACTGGGACAGGAAGCCTCTGATCCCTTTGATAAACTCTGCTTCTATTTCCTTTGAGGACATTTTGGTCTGTATCATATCTGAGAGAATCTTTGGTTTTGCTGTTTTGTGACAATAAAAATGTCCCTAGAAGCTGAATGTACGAGACGTCTTCCTGTTCATTAAAGAGGCTTCAGAGATAGCGAGACGTCTCACACTCCCTTCTTCTGTACTATAGATTATACTTAGAAGCAGTCAGAGAATACAGGGGGGTACGAGTTCCTTGTAGAGATGGTCGGACATGGGGAATTCTTAGGTTGGAGTTGAGTATCAGTAATTGGAGAGGTGGATATTGACCCCAGGGCTCTGCAGTTTGTGTGTCAGGGATGGAGAGGAGTAACATGTTAGTAGCTGTCGGCCTCCTGGATGAAATGGGTTTCATTGTTCCTTCTTCCAACTTAAAGGGGTAGTGCGGCGCTCAGAAATTATTCACAGAATAACACACATTACAAAGTTATACAACTCTGTAATGTATGTTATGTCTGTGAATGGCCCCCTTCCCCGTGTCCCCCCACCCCCGCACGTGTACCCCGAAGTGTAGTGCTTTATACATTATCTGATCCGTGTCGAGGGCCGTCCGCCATCTTGTGCCAAACGTCATCTTCGGACCGACGTCTGAATCCCTGCCGCCGCCGCCCCCCCTCCGCCACGTCATCAGCTGCTTAGCCGCGATTGGCTGAGCACAGTTATGCAGAGGGCGGCTGGCATTCGGGACAGAAGACGGCCGCCCGAAGAAGACATCACTGGCTGAAGATCAGAGACGGGTGTCGGCACGTGACAGGTGAGTATAGCGCACCACACTCCCGGGTACACGGGTGGGGGTGGTGGGACACGGGAAGGGAGCGATTCACAGACATAACATACATTACAAAGTTGTATAACTTTGTAATGTGTTATTCTGTGAATAATTCTTTACCGCCGCACTACCCCTTTAACCAAAACGTCCAAAAATTCCATCTGAATTTTTTATTTTATTTTATATGTAAATGTCAAACATGACAGTACTGACACTGACTATAAAAACTGCTAATGATCTAACCCAAAGATTAGTGGTGCCAGGGTATGAAGCCAGTACAGGAGCTTGTCATCAGAAACCAGACGCTTTACTAAATAACAAAAACTAAAAAACAGAAAAAAGAAATCAGTCAGCACAGAAAAACGCTTTGGATTTTCTTCCACATACCGTCCAATGGCAGAAAGCCTGCGAAACGTCATCTCTAAACACTGGGATGTAATAGGAGATGAAGCAGCCGCCCCAGCGGGAACCATTCAAAGACCCCAAAGACCCCGGTAACATTCAGACGCCCCACCAATATTACAGATACATTCGGGAGAAGTTCATTGGAAACAAGAAAAGACTTATCTGCGTAAATGATATTCATCCAAAAGGAAATGTAATATGTGGAGGCCGTCGCTGGTGCCGGTCATCCCAACCCCAAAAAACTGTGTCTGTAGGAGGAAAAACCTAGGATGTGGTGTATGTTAGGTGTGAGTGCGGTGTGCAGCGTCAGGTGGTAAGTGCGGTGTGCAGCGTCAGGCGGTGAGTGCGGTGTGCAGCGTCAGGCTAGAGTGCGGTGTACAGCGTCAGGTGTGAGTGCGGTGTACAGCGTCAGGCGTGAGTGCGGTGTGCAGCGTCAGGCGGTGAGTGCGGTGTGCAGCGTCAGGCTAGAGTGCGGTGTACAGCGTCAGGCGTGAGTGCGGTGTACAGCGTCAGGCGTGAGTGCGGTGTACAGCGTCAGGCGGTGAGTGCGGTGTGCAGCGTCAGGCGTGAGTGCGGTGTACAGCGTCAGGCGTGAGTGCGGTGTGCAGCGTCAGGCGTGAGTGCGGTGTGCAGCGTCAGGCGGTGAGTGCGGTGTGCAGCGTCAGGCGTGAGTGCGGTGTGCAGCGTCAGGCGTGAGTGCGGTGTGCAGCGTCAGGCGTGAGTGCGGTGTGCAGCGTCAGGCGTGAGTGCGGTGTGCAGCGTCAGGCGTGAGTGCGGTGTGCAGCGTCAGGCGGTGAGTGCGGTGTGCAGCGTCAGGCGTGAGTGCAATGTACAGCGTCAGGCGTGAGTGCGGTGTACAGCGTCAGGCGTGAGTGCGGTGTACAGCGTCAGGCGTGAGTGCGGTGTGCAGCGTCAGGTGGTAAGTGCGGTGTGCAGCGTCAGGCGGTGAGTGCGGTGTGCAGTGTCAGGCGGTGAGTGCGGTGTGCAGCGTCAGGCGTGAGTGCGGTGTGCAGTGTCAGGCGGTGAGTGCGGTGTATAGTGTTATGTGTGTTAGCGTTAGGTGTGAGTGTGTTGCACACTATATAGGAAAGACCACACACCCTCTACACGGACGGTTCTATGAACATATCAGGTCTATAAGAAGAGAACAAGCAGCACCAAGATTCATTGCTCACATCCAGGAGAAACAGGAAGGAAAAACAAATCAGTTCAAATTTATGGGCCTAAAAAAAGTCCTGCAGAAAACTCATGGGAGACTAATAAAAAACTCTCCTAGGAAGAAGCAGGTGAGACACTAACACACAAGGACCTGCAGGTCTGAATGGCCGCATAGAATTACATAGCTTTACACTCACCGGCCACTTTATTAGGTACACCATGCTAGTAACGGGTCGGACCCCCTTTTGCCTTCAGAACTGCCCCAATTCTTGGTGGCATAGATACAACAAGGTGCTGGAAGCTTCCTCAGAGGTTTTGGTCCATATTGACATGATGACATCACACAGTTGCCGCAGATTTGTTGGCTGCACATCCATGATGCCAATCTCCCGTTCCACCACATCCCAAAGATGCTCTATTGGATTGAGATCTGGTGACTGTGGAGGCCATTGGAGTACAGTGACCTCATTGTCATGTACAAGAAACCAGTCTGAGATGATTCTAGCTTTATGACATGGCGCATTATCCTGCTGAAAGTCGCCATCAGATGTTGGGTCCATTGTGGTCATAAAGGGATGGACATGGTCAGCAACAATACTCAGGTAGGCTGTGGCGTTGCAACCATGCTCAATTGGTACCAAGGGGCCCAAAGAGTGCCAAGAAAATATTCCCCACACCATGACACCACCACCACCAGCCTGAACCGTTGATACAAGGCAGGATGGATCCATGCTTTCATGTTGTTGACGCCAAATTCTGACCCTACCATCCGAATGTCGCAGCAGAAATCGAGACTCATCAGACCAGACAACGTTTTTCCAATCTTCTACTGTCCAATTTCGATGAGCTTGTGCAAATTGTAGCCTCAGTTTCCTGTTCTTAGCTGAGCGGAGTGGCCCCCGGTGTGGTCTTC
The DNA here is from genome assembly GCF_027789765.1 of Dendropsophus ebraccatus. Classification (NCBI taxonomy): domain Eukaryota; kingdom Metazoa; phylum Chordata; class Amphibia; order Anura; family Hylidae; genus Dendropsophus; species Dendropsophus ebraccatus. Next base: position 1,752,155 of record NC_091462.1, read on the forward strand.
TGCTGCTGTAGCCCATCTGCCTCAGAGTTGGCCGTACTGTGCGCTCAGAGATGCTCTTCGGCCTACCTTGGCTGTAACGGTTGGCTATTTGAGTCACTGTTGCCTTTCTATCAGCTGGAACCAGTCTGCCCATTCTCCTCTGACCTCTGGCATCAACAAGGCATTTCCGCCCACAGAACAGCCGCTCACTGGATGGTTTTTCTTTTTCGGACCATTCTCTGTAAACCCTAGAGATGGTTGTGCGTGAAAATCCCAGTAGATCAGCAGTTTCTGAAATACTCAGACCAGCCCTTCTGGCACCAACAACCATGCCACGTTCAAAGGCCTCAAATCACCTTTCTTCCCCATACTGATGCTCGGTTTGAACTGCAGGAGATTGTCTTGACCATGTCTACATGCCTAAATGCACTGAGTTGCCGCCATGTGATTGGCTGATTAGAAATTAAGTGGTAACGTGCAGTTGGACAGGTGTACCTAATAAAGTGGCCGGTGAGTGTATACAGGAATATAACTACTATAATACTGCTCCTATATACAGGAATATACTACTATAATACTGCCCCCTATATACAGGAATATAACTGCTATAATACTGCTCCTATATACAGGAATATAACTGCTATAATACTGCTCCTATATACAGGAATATACTACTATAATACTGCTCCTATATACAGGAATATAACTACTATAATACTGCTCCGTATATACAGGAATATACTACTATAATACTGCTCCTATATACAGGAATATAACTACTATAATACTGCCCCTATATACAGGGATATACTACTATAATACTGCTCCTATATACAGGAATATAACTACTATAATACTGCTCCCTATATACAGGAATATAACTACTATAATACTGCTCCTATATACAGGGATATACTACTATAATACTGCTCCTATATACAGGAATATACTACTATAATACTGCCTCCTATATACAGGGATATAACTACTATAATACTGCTCCTTTATACAGGGATATAACTACTATAATACTGCCCCCTATATACAGGGATATAACTACTATAATACTGCTCCTATATACAGGGATATAACTACTATAATACTGTTCCCTATATACAGGGATATAACTACTATAATACGGCTCCTATATACAGGAATATAACTACTATAATACTGCTCCTATATACAGGAATATACTACTATAATACTGCTCCTATATACAAGAATATACTACTATAATACTGCTCCTATATACAGGAATATACTACTATAATACTACTCCTATATACAGGGATATAACTACTATAATACTTCTCCTTATATACAGGGATATAACTACTATAATGATCTTTTTATTTAAAACTTACACCAAATTATTACAGTGTATTAACATTAAAATCATAGAAAATAAAGATATTGTTACATTACTTGATAACATTACAGAAAACATGACACATGGATGTTTCTCCAATACACATTGTGCGGGTCACATTTCAGGTCTCTCTTATATACAGTCTTTAGAGACTCTATTTCAGATCTCTCCTTAGACAGAAGCTGGTAGATCGCCTGTCGCCGGCTCTTAGTCCTCACACTATTTACATTGATAGAGCTGAGTCTCAGTCTCATTCACTTGGCCTTCTTAGTCCTTTTTCTCCTTCCACTGCTGTGACCTGTAGTTCCCCATCTCTTGGTGGACACTGAGGGTTCAGGATCATCATCAGGAAGGGTTGAGGGAACTTGTTCTATTGTTGTCTCCTGCTCTTCTTCTCCCAGAGCACTGTACCTTCCAGAGGTGATCTCCAGCGCTGGCGGCTCAGCTGGCTTCTTGGTTGCAGTGATCTTTCTAGAGGAATCCACTGTTGTGTTTTTTCTTTTTACGATCTGGAGCCCGTCATCATCTACACGGGTATTTGCAGCTGGATCTGTAAAGGTGCTGGGCTGCTGTTTGGAGGGTTTAGTGACTGGTTCTCTGAGCACTTTACTTGTCTCTTCAGTGGCTGATGAGAGTTGTTGTGCAGCATCCGCAGGTGGTATGTCAGTGGCTGATGAGAGTTGTTGTGCAGCATCCGCAGGTGGTATGTCAGTGGCTGATGAGAGTTGTTGTGCAGCATCCTCAGGTGGTATGTCAGTGGCTGATGAGAGTTGTTGTGCAGCATCCGCAGGTGGTATGTCAGTGGCTGATGAGAGTTGTTGTGCAGCATCCGCAGGTGGTATGTCAGTGGCTGATGAGAGTTGTTGTGCAGCAGCCGCAGGTGGTATGTCAGTGGCTAATGAGAGTTGTTGTGCAGCATCCGCAGGTGGTATGTCAGTGGCTGATGAGAGTTGTTGTGCAGCATCCATAGGTGGTATGTCAGTGGCTGATGAGAGTTGTTGTGCAGCATCCGCAGGTGGTATGTCAGTGGCTGATGAGAGTTGTTGTGCAGCATCCATAGGTGGTATGTCAGTGGCTGATGAGAGTTGTTGTGCAGCATCCCTAGGTGGTATGTCAGTGGCTGATGAGAGTTGTTGTGCAGCATCCGCAGGTGGTATGTCAGTGGCTGATGAGAGTTGTTGTGCAGCATCCGCAGGTGGTATGTCAGTGGCTGATGAGAGTTGTTGTGCAGCATCCGCAGGTGGTATGTCAGTGGCTGATGAGAGTTGTTGTGCAGCATCCGCAGGTGGTATGTCAGTGGCTGATGAGAGTTGTTGTGCAGCATCCATAGGTGGACTAGCAGACTCTGTACTGGTGGATAATACTTCAGGCTCTGCAGTGATAAGTGCAGCATCCATAGATGGTTCATCTACATTGTCTTCTGGTACATGTGGTGCAGCATCCATAGACAGAACATGAGGCACTGCAGCAGGGTCACTGGTACCTTGTTTGACATTAGTACTGGTACTGGCGACTTCTGGGGCTATGCCCACACTTTCAGTGACGTCCTCCTGCTCTTCCTCCATGGCCTCGATGAGGGTCTCATTACACTTATTGTGTTCTGCATGTGGACAATCTTTGAATGTGTGACCTGGGCCAGAGCACAGATTACAGATGACCGGGCCCGTACAATCCTCCTTTCCATGCCCAAACTGTCCACATAACGAGCACTTGATACGAGAACAGTTCATGGCCAGGTGTCGGCCCCCACATCTATGGCAAAGACGTGGCTGACCTGGGTAATAGCATATCCCACGCTCTGAGCCCAGGTAAAAGGAGTGTGGTAGGTGTTTGGTCATGCCACTCTCTCGCCGGAGCTGAATCTTTACTGTATACCCACCATTCCAAATCCCCTCCTCATCGTATATCTTAGCCGGATGGCTCTTCACATCACACTGCCGGCTCAGCCAGTGGATTAGATCCGCCAGAGCCACCACCTCGGACTGGAACAGGATGGTGACGGTCACTACCTGAGGCTTGGACAACTGTATTACCTGGAGGTGTTCCCACATCTTGTGACCTTTAGTATCATTGTAGATATTCCAGAATAAGTCCAGACTATACTGCAGCTTAAAGCTGATATCATAGATTCTGGTGGAGGGGATATGGATTAGGGCGTACACCTCCGAGGCCTCAAACCGCATAAACTCTTTTAATAAAACTTTTCCAATGTACAGTCTAGAGGGGATGCTATCTTCTGGACCCGTATACCGGATCCTTACCGCATTCCTCCTCTGCGGTGTGGGGTTAGCTGACCCTGTAACACTGGAGAACAGTCTGTACTGAGGTCTGCCGGCAGAGGGATCAGTGCTGGGCCTCTCCACAGGATAACGGACACCAGGCTGTCCTGCTGATCCAACTGTGTGTGCTACTGGTGGCTGTGCACGCTGCACTCTACTCCCTGCAGGCTGCAGAGAGCCCCGTACACCGCGTGCTGCAGGCTGCAAAGTGTCCCGTATACTGTGCGCTGCAGGCCGCAGAGAGCCCCGTACACCGTGTGCTGCAGGCCGCAGAGAGTCCTGTATACTTTGTGCTGCAGGCCACAGAGAGCCCCGTACACCGTGTGCTGCAGGCCGCAGAGAGTCCTGTATACTTTGTGCTACAGGTCGCAGAGAGTCCTGTATACTGTGTGCTGCAGGCTGCAGAGAGTCCTGTATACTGTGTGCTGCAGGCTGCAAAGTGTCCTGTATACTGTGTGCTGCAGGTCGCAGAGAGTCCTGTGTACTGTAAACTGCAGGCCGCAGAGAGTCCCGTACACTGTGTGCTGCAGGCTGCAGAGAGTCCTGTGTACTGTAAACTGCAGGCCGCAGAGAGTCCCGTACACTGTGTGCTGCAGGCTGCAGAGAGTCCTGTATACTGTGTGCTGCAGGCTGCAGAGTGTCCTGTATACTGTGTGCTGCAGGCTGCAGAGTGTCCTGTATACTGTGTGCTGCAGGCTGCAGAGTGTCCTGTATACTGTGTGCTGCAGTCTGCAGAGTGTCCTGTATACTGTGTGCTGCAGGCTGCAGAGTGTCCTGTATACTGTGTGCTGCAGGCTGTGCGGTTGGCTCTGGCATTAGCCGGCTCACACTCCCACTGTTCTGTGGGGTATCATATACAATGTCAGTACTTTGCTGCATAGTGGAGTCATTCTCACTCATATGACCAGAATTACAGTCAGAATCCTCTGCGTTTAACCCCTTGCTGGCTGGCACAGAACTCTCTGCATCATCATCACTGTTAATGTTTTTTTACAGATCCGCTATTTTTTGTCTCTGAGTGCAGCGATTCCTCAGTAGCTGCTCCCCCAAATCTCACAGGTTTTCCCTTGTCCACAATGTCATATACTGTGTCATAGTAATATCTTTTTTGTTAATAATGTCTCTCAGTCTCCTTCTCATACCTTGGGCTCCGGCCTCTCTCTTTCTCTCAATCGCCCAGTTTTCCACTTTGGGTGCGGTGTTTGTTCCCTCATCCAGCCTGCCCCTCATTATGGCCAGCTCACGTCTACAATCATCCAGCCCTTCATTATGGCCAGCTCACGTGTACAATCATCCAGCCTTTCACATTTCATCAACTTTACTTTAGGATCAGTCTCTTTCTTAATTTCATCTCTCAATTTGCCAATCTGCATTTCCAGCATAAATATATTTTTCCTTGTAACTTTTCTGTTAAATCCAACAACATTGCAAGATTCTGAAGACTCACCAGCCACCATGTCCAAATCTCCACTTCCACCAGCTCCATGCTGCAGGCCGCACTCCAGACCCTGGACTCTCCCAGGATCATCAGCCCAGCTTCCCTCCCCTCCTCCTGGGTCAGAAGCCATGCCTCCTCCCCTCAGGGAGCTCACAAGCACACGTCTATCCTCTCCTATAGACAGGAATATAACTACTATAATACTGCCCCCTATATACAGGAATATACTACTATAATACTGCTCCTATATACAGGGATATAACTACTATAATACTGCTCCTATATACAGGGATATAACTACTATAATACTGCTCCTATATACAGGGATATAACTACTATAATACTGCTCCTATATACAGGGATATACTACTATAATACTGCTCCTATATACAGGAATATACTACTATAATACTGCTCCTATATACAGGGATATAACTACTATAATACTGCTCCTATATACAGGGATATAACTACTATAATACTGCTCCTATATACAGGAATATAACTACTATAATACTGCTCCTATATACAGGAATATAACTACTATAATACTGCTCCTATATACAGGGATATAACTACTATAATACTGCTCCTATATACAGGGATATAACTACTATAATACTGCTCCTATATACAGGAATATAACTACTATAATACTGCCACTATATACAGGAATATACTACTATAATACTGCTCCTATATACAGGGATATAACTACTATAATACTGCTCCTATATACAGGAATATACTACTATAATACTGCTCCTATATACAGGAATATAACTACTATAATACTGCTCCTATATACAGGGATATAACTACTATAATACTGCTCCTATATACAGGGATATAACTACTATAATACTGCTCCTATATACAGGGATATAACTACTATAATACTGCTCCTATATACAGGGATATACTACTATAATACTGCTCCTATATACAGGAATATACTACTATAATACTGCTCCTATATACAGGAATATACTACTATAATACTGCCCCCTATATACAGGAATATACTACTATAATACTGCTCCTATATACAGGGATATAACTACTATAATACTGCTCCTATATACAGGGATATACTACTATAATACTGCTCCTATATACAGGGATATAACTACTATAATACTGCTCCTATATACAGGAATATACTACTATAATACTGCTTCTATATGCAGGAATATACTACTATAATACTGCTTCTATATGCAGGAATATACTACTATAATACTGCCCCCTATATACAGGAATATACTACTATAATACTGTTCCCTATATACAGGGATATACTACTATAATACTGCTCCTATATACAGGAATATAACTACTATAATACTGCTCCTATATACAGGGATATACTACTATAATACTGCTCCTATATACAGGGATATAACTACTATAATACTGCTCCTATATACAGGGATATACTACTATAATACTGCCCCCTATATACAGGAATATACTACTATAATACTGCCTCCTATATACAGGAATATACTACTATAATACTGTTCCCTATATACAGGGATATACTACTATAATACTGCTCCTATATACAGGAATATAACTACTATAATACTGCTCCTATATACAGGAATATAACTACTATAATACTGCTCCTATATACAGGAATATACTACTATAATACTGCCCCTATATACAGGGATATACTACTATAATACTGCCCCCTATATACAGGAATATACTACTATAATACTGCTCCTATATACAGGAATATAACTACTATAATACTGCTCCTATATACAGGAATATAACTACTATAATACTGCTCCTATATACAGGAATATAACTACTATAATACTGCTCCCTATATACAGGAATATACTACTATAATACTGCTCCTATATACAGGAATATAACTACTATAATACTGCTCCTATATACAGGAATATAACTACTATAATACTGCTCCTATATACAGGAATATAACTACTATAATACTGCTCCTATATACAGGAATATAACTACTATAGTACTGCTCCCTATATACAGGAATATACTACTATAATACTGCTCCTATATACAGGAATATACTACTATAATACTGCTCCTATATACAGGAATATAACTACTATAATACTGCTCCTATATACAGGAAATAACTACTATAATACTGCTCCTATATACAGGTATATAACTACTATAATACTGCTCCTATATACAGGAATATACTACTATAATACTGCTCCCTATATACAGGAATATAACTACTATAATACTGCTCCTATATACAGGAAATAACTACTATAATACTGCTCCTATATACAGGTATATAACTACTATAATACTGCTCCTATATACAGGAATATACTACTATAATACTGCTCCCTATATACAGGAATATAACTACTATAATACTGCCCCTATATACAGGAATATAACTACTATAATACTGCTCCTATATACAGGAATATACTACTATAATACTGCTCCTATATACAGGAATATACTACTATATTACTGCTCCTATATACAGGAATATAACTACTATAATACTGCTCCCTATATACAAGAATATAACTACTATAATACTGCCTCCTATATACAGGGATATAACTACTATAATACTGCCCCTATATACAGGAATACAACTACTATAATACTGCTCCTATATACAGGGATATACTACTATAATACTGCCTCCTATATACAGGAATATACTACTATAATACTGCTCCTATATACAGGAATATACTACTATAATACTGCTCCTATATACAGGAATATACTACTATAATACTGCTCCTATATACAGGAATATACTACTATAATACTGCTCCTATATACAGGAATATACTACTATAATACTGCTCCTATATACAGGAATATACTACTATAATACTGCTCCTATATACAGGGATATAACTACTATAATACTGCCCCTATATACAGGAATATAACTACTATAATACTGCCCCTATATACAGGAATATACTACTATAATACTGCTCCTATATACAGGAATATACTACTATAATACTGCTCCTATATACAGGAATATAACTACTATAATACTGCTCCTATATACAGGAATATAACTACTATAATACTGCTCCTATATACAGGGATATAACTACTATAATACTGCTCCCTATATACAGGAATATACTACTATAATACTGCTCCTATATACAGGAATATACTACTATAATACTGCTCCTATATACAGGAATATACTACTATAATACTGCTCCTATATACAGGAATATACTACTATAATACTGCTCCTATATACAGGAATATAACTACTATAATACTGCTCCTATATACAGGAATATAACTACTATAATACTGCTCCTATATACAGGAATATAACTACTATTACACTGCTCCCTATATACAGGAATATACTACTATAATACTGCTCCTATATACAGGAATATACTACTATAATACTGCTCCTATATACAGGAATATACTACTATAATACTGCTCCTATATACAGGGATATAACTACTATAATACTGCTCCTATATACAGGAATATACTACTATAATACTGCTCCTATATACAGGGATATAACTACTATAATACTGCTCCTATATACAGGGATATAACTACTATAATACTGCTCCTATATACAGGAATATACTACTATAATACTGCTCCTATATACAGGGATATAACTACTATAATACTGCTCCTATATACAGGAATATACTACTATAATACTGCTCCTATATACAGGGATATAACTACTATAATACTGCTCCCTATATACAAGAATATAACTACTATAATACTGCTCCTATATACAGGGATATAACTACTATAATACTGCTCCTATATACAGGAATATACTACTATAATACTGCTCCTATATACAGGAATATACTACTATAATACTGCTCCTATATACAGGAATATACTACTATAATACTGCCCCCTATATACAGGAATATAACTACTATAATACTGCTCCCTATATACAGGAATATAACTACTATAATACTGCTCCTCAGGGGCGTATCTAGAAATGACTGGGCCCCATAGCAAACGTTTGATTGGGGCCCCCTCCCTCCCAGCTACACACACTACATATAGTTGATGCACATATTCCCATGTATATACACACAAATGCTCACTTTTAGGGAAGCTCTGGGGTGTTGAGTTCTTTTACAGTCTCTCCTGTTCCCCTGAAGCAGCGGCTGTCTTTGTGCGGTTTCATCACCCCTTCTCCTCTGTTCTGACATGGGAGGGGAGCTGCCTGAGCTCATAGTGAGAAGATGGGGGAAGGGCTGGGGGTTTGGGGGAGGGGGCCCCCCTCTACACCTTCCTGCCTGTCATAATCACTGTCTCTATATAATAAAGAGGTAGTTATCCATCTTACTGTACAGAACCTGTGACTTGGATGACAGGTAGGAGTATACGGAGTGGCTGGGCTCAGGGAACTACTAAACTAGGAGGCCATCTCTGCTGGGCCCCCTGAGGCTGTGGGCCCCGTAGCAGCTGCTATGGCTGCTATAGTGGTAGTTACGCCCCTGCTGCTCCTCATATGAGTACCAGGCAGTATACGGGGTCGGGATTGCGGACACATTAGATACATTACAATGTTTGGCCTCTCAGGTCGTAAATTTAAGGCTGCAAACAAAAAAGTGGCGCGGCGGATGTGGCGGTGACATTTGGGCGGATTAATGTGTTTGCTGAGGGGACGTGTTCGTACAGTAAACAGTGATGATGGGCGGCAGGCGGCTCATCTGTCCCTTGGTTACCGGGCACAGAACGTCCAATGTCCAGCAGCACCTGCAGAGTCATCAGTGCGTCCGACAGGTGCGGAGGAGCAGCGGCGCCATCTCCAGACAGATCGGACGAGGCGGGTGTGTGGGGTCCGGGGGGAGACTCTGTGTGTTATAGGGGGCCTCTCCCTGTATATTACTGCCGGGTGTGTAGGGTCCGGGGGGAGACTCTGTGTGTTATAGGGGGCCTCTCCCTGTATATTACTGCCGGGTGTGTGGGGTCCGGGGGGTCTGTGTTATAGGGGGCCACTCCCTGTATACATACCTACATACCTCCCAACCGTCCCGGATTTCGCGGGACAGTCCCGTTTTCGGGGTTCTGTCCCGCGGTCCCGGAACACCCCCCCGTGTCCCACATTATATGTGGCCCCAGCGAAAAAAAACAATAAACCAGTAACTCACCTGTCCGCCGGTCCCAGCAGCTCCTCTCCCGGCAGAGCGCGCACTCCCATCATCCTCCGGGGCGGGCAGCGGGGTATACAGACACTGACTGTACCGGAAGTGACCTGCAGCCTCTATCATGAATTACTTCCGGTACAGTCAGTGTCTGTATACCCCGCTGCCCGCCCCGGAGGATGACGGGAGTGCACGCTCTGCCGGGAGAGGAGCTGCTGGGACCGGCGGACAGGTGAGTTACTGGTTTATTGTTTTTTTCCACTGGGGCCACATATAATGGGGGATTGGCTACTATATGGGGGATTGGCTACTATGTGGGGCATATATAGGGGATTGGCTACTATATGGGGGATTGGCTACTATGTGGGGCATATATGGGGGCATTGGCTACTATGTGTGAATAATTGGATAATATGTGGGGCACTATATGGGGATTGGCTACTATGTGGGGCACTATATGGGGGATTGGCTACTATGTGGGGCATATTTGGGTGCATTGGCTACTATGTGGGGCACTATATGGGGGCATTGGCTACTATGTGGGGCATATTTGGGGGCATTGGCTACTATGTGGGGCACTATATGGGGGATTGGCTACTATGTGGGGCATATATGGGGGCATTGGCTACTATGTGGGGCATATATGGGGGATTGGCTACTATGTGGGGCACTAAATGGGGGATTGGCTACTATGTGGGGCATATATGGGGGCATTGGCTACTATGTGGGGCATATATGGGGGATTGGCTACTATGTGGGGCACTATATGGAGGGATTGGCTACTATGTGGGGCACTATATGGGGCATTGGATACTATGTGGGGCACTATATGGGGGGATTGGCTACTATGTGGGCATATATGGGGCATTGGCTACTATGTGGGGCACTATGGGGGATTGGATACTATGTGGGGCACTATGGGGGATTGGATAATATGTGGGGCACTATATGGGGGTATTGGCTACTATGTGGGGCACTATATGGGGATTGGCTACTATGTGGGGCACTATATGGGGATTGGCTACTATGTGGGGCACTATATGGGGATTGGCTACTATGTGGGCACTATATGGGGCATTGGCTACTATGTGGGGCACTATATGGGGGCATTGGCTACTATGTGGGGCACTATATGGGGATTGGCTACTATGTGGGGCACTATATGGGGATTGGCGACTATGTGGGCACTATATGGGGGGATTGGCTACTATGTGGGGTACTATATGGGGATTGGCTACTATGTGGGGTACTATATGGGGGCATTGGCTACTATGTGGGGCACTATATGGGGGATTGGCTACTATGTGGGGCACTATATGGGGATTGGCTACTATGTGGGGCACTATATGGGGGGATTGGCTACTATGTGGGGCATTTTGGGGGGATTGGCTACTATGGGGGGCACTATATGGGGGGATTGGCTACTATGTGGGGCACTATATGGGGGGATTAGCTACTATGTGGGGCACTATGTGGGGGATTGGATTCTATGTGGGGCACTATATGGGGGCATTGGATACTATGTGGGGCACTATATGGGGGGATTGGCTACTATGTGGGGCACTATATGGGGGGATTGGCTACTATGTGGGGCACTATATGGGGGATTGGATACTATATAGGGCACTATTCAGTCAGCAGCATGTGGTGACTGTAGGGGAGTGGCTATGGAGGGTTGCTATGGGGGCGTGGCTATGGAGGGTTGCTATGGGGACGTGGCTATGGAGGGTCGCTATGGGGGCGTGGCTATGGAGGGTCGCTATGGGGGCGTGGCTATGGGGACCGCGGCGCACATGTTCCTCTTTGCAAAAGTTGGGAGGTATGTGTATATGACTGCCGGGTGTGTGGGGGTCCGGGGGGGGTGTCTGTGTGTTATAGGGGGTCTCTCCCTGTATATGACTGCCGGGTGTGTGGGGTCCGGGGGGGGTGTCTGTGTGTTATAGGGGGTCTCTCCCTGTATATGACTGCCGGGTGTGTGGGGTCCGGGGGGGGTGTCTGTGTGTTATAGGGGGTCTCTCCCTGTATATGACTGCCGGGTGTGTGGGGTCCGGGGGGGGTGTCTGTGTGTTATAGGGGGTCTCTCCCTGTATATGACTGCCGGGTGTGTGTGGGGTCCGGGGGGTCTGTGTGTTATAGGGGGCCTCTCCCTGTATATGACTGCCGGGTGTGTGGGGTCCGGGGGGGGGTGTCTGTGTGTTATAGGGGGTCTCTCCCTGTATATGACTGCCGGGTGTGTGTGGGGTCCGGGGGGTCTGTGTGTTATAGGGGGCCTCTCCCTGTATATGACTGCCGGGTGTGTGGGGTCCGGGGGGGGGGGTGTCTGTGTGTTATAGGGGGCCTCTCCCTGTATATGACTGCCGGGTGTGTGGGGTCCGGGGGGGGGGTGTCTGTGTGTTATAGGGGGCCTCTCCCTGTATATGACTGCTGGGTGTGTGGGGGTCCGGGGGGTCTGTGTGTTATAGGGGGCCTCTCCCTGTATATGACTGCCAGGTGTGGGGGTCCGGGGGGTCTGTGTGTTATAGGGGGCCTCTCCCTGTATATGACTGCCAGGTGTGTGGGGGGTCCGGGGGTCGGTGTGTTATAGGGGGCCTCTCCCTGTATATGACTGCCGGGTGTGTGGGGGGTCCGGGGGGGGTGTCTGTGTGTTATAGGGGGTCTCTCCCTGTATATGACTGCCGGGTGTGTGGGGTCCGGGGGGGGTGTCTGTGTGTTATAGGGGGCCTCTCCCTGTATATGACTGCCGGGTGTGTGGGGGGTTCTGGGGGTCGGGGGGAGTCTGTGTGTTATAGGGGGCCTCTCCCTGTATATGACTGCCGGGTGTGTGGGGGGTCCGGGGGGGTCTGTGTGTTATAGGGGGCCTCTCCCTGTATATGACTGCCGGGTGTGTGGGGGGTCCGGGGGGGTCTGTGTGTTATAGGGGGTCTGTGTGTTATAGGGGGCCTCTCCCTGTATATGACTGCCGGGTGTGTGGGGTCCGGGGGTCGGGGGGAGTCTGTGTGTTATAGGGGGCCTCTCCCTGTATATGACTGCCGGGTGTGTGGGGTCCGGGGGGGGGGGGGTCTGTGTGTTATAGGGGGCCTCTCCCTGTATATGACTGCCGGGTGTGTGGGGTCCGGGGGGGTCGTCTGTGTGTTATAGGGGGCCTCTCCCTGTATATGACTGCCGGGTGTGGAGGGTCCGGGGGATCTGTGTGTTATAGGGGGCCTCTCCCTGTATATGACTGCTGGGTGTGTGGGGTCCGGGGGGTCTGTGTGTTATAGGGGGCCTCTCCCTGTATATGACTGCCGGGTGTGTGGGGGGTCCGGGGGGTCTGTGTGTTATAGGGGGCCTCTCCCTGTATATGACTGCCGGGTGTGTGGGGTCCGGGGGGGTCGTCTGTGTGTTATAGGGGGCCTCTCCCTGTATATGACTGCCGGGTGTGGAGGGTCCGGGGGATCTGTGTGTTATAGGGGGCCTCTCCCTGTATATGACTGCCGGGTGTGTGAGGTCCGGGGGGTCGGTGTGTTATAGGGGGCCTCTCCCTGTATATGACTGCTGGGTGTGTGGGGTCCGGGGGGTCTGTGTGTTATAGGGGGCCTCTCCCTGTATATGACTGCCGGGTGTGGAGGGTCCGGGGGATCTGTGTGTTATAGGGGGCCTCTCCCTGTATATGACTGCCAGGTGTGGGGGTCCGGGGGGTCTGTGTGTTATAGGGTGGCCTGTCCCTGTATATGACTGCCAGGTGTGTGGGGGGTCCGGGGGTCTGTGTGTTATAGGGGGCCTCTCCCTGTATATGACTGCTGGGTGTGTGGGGGGTCCGGGGGTCTGTGTGTTATAGGGGGCCTCTCCCTGTATATGACTGCCAGGTGTGTGTGGGGTCCGGGGGGTCGGTGTGTTATAGGGGGCCTCTCCCTGTATATGACTGCCGGGTGTGTGGGGGGTCCTGGGGGGGTCTGTGTGTTATAGGGGGCCTCTCCCTGTATATGACTGCTGGGTGTGTGGGGTCCGGGGGGTCGGTGTGTTATAGGGGGCCTCTCCCTGTATATGACTGCCGGGTGTGGAGGGTCCGGGGGATCTGTGTGTTATAGGGGGCCTCTCCCTGTATATGACTGCCAGGTGTGGGGGTCCGGGGGGTCGGTGTGTTATAGGGGGTCTCTCCCTGTATATGACTGCCAGGTGTGTGGGGGGTCCTGGGGGGGTCTGTGTGTTATAGGGGGCCTGTCCCTGTATATGACTGCTGGGTGTGTGGGGTCCGGGGGGTCTGTGTGTTATAGGGGGCCTCTCCCTGTATATGACTGCCGGGTGTGTGGGGGGTCCTGGGGGGGTCTGTGTGTTATAGGGGGCCTCTCCCTGTATATGACTGCTGGGTGTGTGGGGTCCGGGGGGTCGGTGTGTTATAGGGGGGCCTCTCCCTGTATATGACTGCCGGGTGTGTGGGGGGTCCTGGGGGGGTCTGTGTGTTATAGGGGGCCTCTCCCTGTATATGACTGCCGGGTGTGTGGGGGGTCCTGGGGGGGTCTGTGTGTTATAGGGGGCCTCTCCCTGTATATGACTGCCGGGTGTGTGGGGGGTCCGGGGGTCTGTGTGTTATAGGGGGCCTGTCCCTGTATATGACTGCCGGGTGTGTGGGGTCCGGAGGGGTCGGTGTGTTATAGGGGGCCTCTCCCTGTATATGACTGCCAGGTGTGTGGGGGGTCCGGGGGTCTGTGTGTTATAGGGGGGCCTCTCCCTGTATATGACTGCCGGGTGTGTGGGGGGTCCGGGGGGTCTGTGTGTTATAGGGGGCCTCTCCCTGTATATGACTGCCGGGTGTGTGGGGGGTCCGGGGGGTCGGTGTGTTATAGGGGGTCTCTCCCTGTATATGACTGCCGGGTGTGTGGGGTCCGGAGGGGTCGGTGTGTTATAGGGGGCCTCTCCCTGTATATGACTGCCGGGTGTGTGGGGGGTCCGGGGGTCTGTGTGTTATAGGGGGCCTCTCCCTGTATATGACTGCCGGGTGTGTGGGGTCCGGGGGGTCTGTGTGTTATAGGGGGCCTCTCCCTGCATATGACTGCCGGGTGTGTGGGGGGTCCTGGGGGGGTCTGTGTGTTATAGGGGGCCTCTCCCTGTATATGACTGCCGGGTGTGTGGGGTCCGGGGGGTCGGTGTGTTATAGGGGGCCTCTCCCTGTATATGACTGCCGGGTGTGTGGGGGGTCCGGGGGTCTGTGTGTTATAGGGGGGCCTGTCCCTGTATATGACTGCTGGGTGTGGGGGGTCCGGGGGGGGGGTCTGTGTGTTATAGGGGGTCTCTCCCTGTATATGACTGCCGGGTGTGTGGGGTCCGGGGGGTCGGTGTGTTATAGGGGGCTCTCCCTGCATATGACTGCCGGGTGTGTGGGGGGTCCTGGGGGGGTCTGTGTGTTATAGGGGGCCTCTCCCTGTATATGACTGCCGGGTGTGTGGGGTCCGGGGGGTCGGTGTGTTATAGGGGGCCTCTCCCTGTATATGACTGCCGGGTGTGTGTGGGGTCCGGGGGGGGGTCTGTGTTATAGGGGGCTCTCCCTGTATATGACTGCCGGGTGTGTGGGGTCCGGGGGGGGTGTCTGTGTGTTATAGGGGGCCTCTCCCTGTATATGACTGCCGGGTGTGTGGGGGGTCCGGGGGGGGTGTCTGTGTGTTATAGGGGGCCTCTCCCTGTATATGACTGCCGGGTGTGTGGGGTCCGGAGGGGTCGGTGTGTTATAGGGGGCCTCTCCCTGTATATGACTGCCGGGTGTGTGGGGGGTCCGGGGGTCTGTGTGTTATAGGGGGTCTCTCCCTGTATATGACTGCCGGGTGTGTGGGGTCCGGGGGGTCTGTGTGTTATAGGGGGCCTCTCCCTGTATATGACTGCCGGGTGTGTGTGGGGTCCGGGGGGGTCGGTGTGTTATAGGGGGCCTCTCCCTGTATATGACTGCCGGGTGTGTGGGGGGTCCGGGGGTCTGTGTGTTATAGGGGGTCTCTCCCTGTATATGACTGCCGGGTGTGTGGGGTCCGGGGGGTCTGTGTTATAGGGGGCCTCTCCCTGTATATGACTGCCGGGTGTGTGGGGGGTCCGGGGGTCTGTGTGTTATAGGGGGCCTCTCCCTGTATATGACTGCCGGGTGTGTGGGGGGTCCGGGGGGTCGGTGTGTTATAGGGGGTCTCTCCCTGTATATGACTGCCGGGTGTGTGGGGTCCGGAGGGGTCGGTGTGTTATAGGGGGCCTCTCCCTGTATATGACTGCCGGGTGTGTGGGGGGTCCGGGGGATCTGTGTGTTATAGGGGGCCTCTCCCTGTATATGACTGCCGGGTGTGTGGGGGGTCCTGGGGGGGTCTGTGTGTTATAGGGGGCCTCTCCCTGTATATGACTGCCGGGTGTGTGTGGGGTCCTGGGGGGGTCTGTGTGTTATAGGGGGCCTCTCCCTGTATATGACTGCCGGGTGTGTGGGGGTCCTGGGGGTCTGTGTGTTATAGGGGGGCCTGTCCCTGTATATGACTGCCGGGTGTGTGGGGTCCGGAGGGGTCGGTGTGTTATAGGGGGCCTCTCCCTGTATATGACTGCCGGGTGTGTGGGGTCCGGGGGGTCTGTGTGTTATAGGGGGGCCTGTCCCTGTATATGACTGCCGGGTGTGGGGGGTCCGGGGGGTCTGTGTTATAGGGGGCCTCTCCCTGTATATGACTGCCGGGTGTGTGGGGGGTCCGGGGGGTCTGTGTGTTATAGGGGGCCTCTCCCTGTATATGACTGCCGGGTGTGTGTGGGGTCCGGGGGGTCTGTGTGTTATAGGGGGCCTCTCCCTGTATATGACTGCCGGGTGTGTGGGGTCCGGAGGGGTCGGTGTGTTATAGGGGGCCTCTCCCTGTATATGACTGCCGGGTGTGTGGGGTTGGGGGGGGGGTCTGTGTGTTATAGGGGGGGTCGGTGTGTTATAGGGGGTATACTTAGATATTGCACAGCTGTAGTACCTAAGGGGTTGTTGTTGTTTGTGCACCACATGGGTCTGTAGACCAATGAGAGTTCCATCCTCTTCTCACCTCTCATCTCTCTCTTTAGCTCTTCACACACGCACTCCTCACTCACTCATAGCACAGCTTAGGGTGGGTTCACACTGCGTTTATGAATTCCGCTAAACGTGCCCGTTGTCTTATCTAAAAGCGCATCCTGTAACGCACCCATAGACTCCAATTGTATTTTTGGACTCAGTTTGTGGCTCCACGCGTTCAGAATCCTATTTTTTTGCAGTATGGTCAAACGTACGGCACCACGCTATTTCATCCTCCAGCCAAAACGCATCCGTGAAAAAGCCCATAGACTCCAATTGCAGTCCTACAAAACGTATGGTATTCGTGGGGGGGGGGGGGGGGGGGGTGGATTGATGGATATGGCTGTGTGACATGTGGCATTATTGGGGGCCTGGTAGTCAATCACAGGCTGATTGGGGCCTACTGTGCCTAGAAATGGCAGCTGGCTGCATGGAGGCTACTGATTTTTTATTTTTGATGTTATTTTATATTTTTATTTTAATTTTTTTTAATATACAGCATGGATTCCAGTGCACAGGGTCCAGGACGGTTCCGACGCATTGTGAGTATTGTATATGTGTGTGTATATATATATATATATATATATATATACATATACAGAGAGATCTAGAGAGAGTTTGTATAGATATATATATATAGATATGTCTGTCTCTTTCTCCATCTCTCTGTCTGTGTATTTCTCTCTCTTTCTCTCTCATTCTGTGTATCTCTCTGTTTCTATACTCTCTGTCTGTCTATAACTATCAATATTTAATCTTTATATATGTATATATATATATACATATGTGTGTGTGTGTACATATATATATATATATATATATATATATATATATATATATTATTATTATTATTATTTTTTTCTAATTTCCCTCCAGTATAGAATTTACATTTTGATGCCATTTTTCATGTTCATTACTAGGTTGAGGCAACTGAAACCAGCAACTCAAGCTCAGCTTCTGACCACGACATAACAAATACGGTAGTTGACAATATTTTCTTGGATAGAGTTGTGCTCTTCATAAGTTAATGTGCTTTTCTATCTTTTCAGCCTATGGATGTGAGGGACACAATGAGTCAACGTTATCTTCACGGGATCACGCTGCTCGTCAGGTTGGTGCTTCTTGCTAAAATGCTTCTCTGTGAAGATTACTTGATATCAGTGTTTGCCAAATACTGACTGTTTTTCAGTAGAAAGCAAAGTCATGAATGGAATGGAAAAGGTTTCCCTCTACGAAATTGTCTACTTACGGCTTTGTCTTCTAATCTTTGGCAGATAATCTTATGTTTGAAGGGACCCAGTGTAATGTGTTGCTCTTTTTTATGTTTCAGACCAGAAACCGAGGGCAGCAAAATTCTCGCCAGAACAATGACAATGGACGTGAGAACATCACGGCACCTGTTGAGGTAACTATTGTGCATGAGAGCTGTTATAATATGGTAATATACTTTATGTACTCTACAGCTATATTCTTTTTATTACAGAGTCAATAGCGAGAGGAACAGGCTGAGCGTGAGCCATTTATCCTTAATGCAGAAGCACTAATCTATGCTGTTCAGGAACGACCTTCTTTATGGGACCAATCTGAGCCACAGCATGCTGACATTGTGCAAAACCGACGTTTGTGGGAGGAGATTTTTTCCGAAATTGTGCCAAATTGGGAAGTTCTTCCACAGAAACAGAAAAGAAAAATTGGTGAGTATTTACGCGTGTCAGGTCTGTGAACCTATTTGCACAATGTTTAAATGTTTCCAACAAGCAGCTGTGATACACATGGAGCTCTGTAGTCATCACAAGAGGTTTGTATTCTGATGCACAATACATTGAAAGTGGTAGCAAGTAATGTTGACGGAGAGCCATGTGGGGCTGGTCACGGCTCTCTTGTCCTCAGGCAGTGCAGGGATAATGGGTCTCTCTCATCCGTGCACTGCCTGGGAACAAGAAGGGAGCCATGAGCAGGCCCTTACTGGCCAGACTATTTGCCACCACTATCCATGCATTATGTTTGTGTGAAACATAGCAGCAGAAATTAACATTTTGTTTGGCTTGTAGGTAAAGATTTGCAGACACGTTGGCGGTCAATGCGTGATAGATATATTTGTGACCATAACGAAGAGTCTCGCATACCAAGTGGAAGTGGAGTATCAAAACGGCCCATCTATAGATATCGCAACCAATTACAATTTCTCCAAGGCGTTGTGGAGTTAAGGCAGTAAGTCGAGGATCCAGACTGGTTATGTCATATGTAAACAGTTTGACTTTGCTTGCATTCAGTCTGTATTTACAATCTGTCCATAGCATCCACAATGTCATGTGCAATGGATGAGAGAAAGGGGTTTTGTACTAGGCTAATGACACACACATGCAGGTGTGTCAATATGCTAGTCCCAACCTGTGTGTTTTGCCTCACCAGATTGATAAAGTGGTAAAATCATATATCCACTGTGCAGGACACCATCTCTGCTTCCGACAGATTGTGGAGATGGTCTGAAGGCAACCTAGTCAGAGTGGTTTCGTTAACTAAATCTCTATTTTCTTGCTTAGGACAAGTGGGAATGTACGTCTACCTGATGAGCATGTGCAACACCCTGACCCGTGGGGGCCACTCCGCAGTGTAGATGGTTGTGAGGGTGCAGGAACCGGGGCAGCTATAGGATAATGTGGTCACGGTGTAGGCACGAGGGTGATACAGCTGGAAACCGGGCTCCTGACCATGCGGGAATACTGGGCGTGCGATTCCTCGTTGTCCTTAGTCAGGGCACCAATGATCACACCAATGCCAAGGTTCAGAAACAACGGTAGTTGTATATTTATTGTAACGGTGGTAACTAGTAGTAACAGTCTCTCCGGATGCAACCGGGAATAAGGCAGAGTAATGGGTGATGCTGCAACAGGCTGTGATGATAGCGTGCTGAATGATGGGAGTAGTAGTGATACTGAAGATAAGATGCTGGGTGGAATGAGACTTGAATAAAATACTTGTTGTTGATGATTTGAGAAGATGATAAAGAGAGGAGCTGAAGAATGACTGAAGAATCGAGACCCAGATGAGAATCTTGAGACTTGAGACAGGAACACAGCCAGTGGACTGGAGCAGCAGAGCAAAACGCAGGCCTCTCTATTTAGCAGGGAGAGAGGACAAACCCACAACTTGTCTCCTGAAGGTGGAGGACAAGACTGAGGTAGCACAGGAAGTCATATGGTAACCCCAGCCAAAAGCTCGATGACCATTGGTGTTACCATGGAAGCAGGGCACAGTCACGTGACATCCAGCCATTGCATCATCACACCATTAGGCATATGCAGAGGAATATACATGAGAAGTACCATCCTTGAACACTAGGAGGCGACATAATACCATTAGACACTGATACCTGAATACACATGCAATAAATGACTGAAATGGCAGACCTGAATACTGCAGGGGTGACACAATACACGCAGTTTGCAGTGGACCATAGCTTTCCAGAACAGAACTGGTTATAATAAAAATATGAGCATAAGAAGGGCTGTTCTGGGACACTGCATACCTCCCTACTAGAAATGAGCCGACCTCGGCGAACCACAAGCTGAGGTAGATGTGGCCGAAGGAACATAGAGGACCAGGACAACAAGACAAGAGGAAGGAATGTTAGTGTGAGTGAATGTGTAGATGTGTGTTTCCCACGCTCAAGGCACAGGTGACAAGAGATATGAAGAATGAAAACCCTAGTGGCAGGACTTCACCTAGGGGTGCCTAACGTACTCTGGTTACAGGTAGTTAGTGCGTGGACCATCTGACATGGAAGTCAGGACTACTCAACTACTGGCGGGCGACCCTCAATATTCCAGCCAGTTTGACAGTAGGTTTCCAATGAAATGAGTTACCCTACTGGAAAGAAACCTGTGAAGACCTGTGTACTGCCTTGGGTGTCTGTGTGAAGTGTCTTGGACACCTGGAAGAGAAAGGATAAAATAACAAAAGCAAACATACATCTGGGTACCCTCATACACACCACTCAATCATACCACACAAGCACTCCATAGGCCGAACACACGAAAAGGTATCCAAGGTGCAATGTGTATGGACAAGTGTAAAGGTTAGTATGACTATGTGTAGCAACTACTATGTTGGGACAAGACAGAGGTGAACAAACACTAGAAACACAAGGAAGGGAAACACAGAAGACAACAAATACTGCAAGGTCTGGAGGAGGATTGGCTCACATAACTCTGAAGACATCTGAAGAAAACTGGCTCCAATAATCTTTCCAGCTGTAGATATAATAGATACAATAATATCATGCATGGAGAAAATAGAAGATCCTTCTGAAAAATACACTTTTTAGAAAATACACTTTCTCTGAGGCTATAGATATAAATATGTAGACTGACTTCTTTACTCAGAGGAGGAGGAAACTGTCTGACTCTGACATGAAAACATACACTGTGAGAAAAAAAATGCTTTTTCTAAAGACACACTTTACTCTGAGACTAAATGACTTGTCTGCTTACTCAGAGGTAGGAAAATATATATATATATGACTGACAAGAAAATAGACTTTTGACTACTGAAGTGCAATACTGAAGTACAATAATAAACCTCTGACAATCACATAATCTGGAAAATGCTTTAGGAAGAACTGGGTAAGTGTCTCTGTGTGGTAGAGTCTCTTTAGGCAATATAAAACCTCGTCCATGTAAAGGCTCTGGGACAGGCACTGAAGAACAGTTTGGTCAATGAGTGTCCATCAGCACATAGCTGGTTAGTACAGGGACTTGGTCAGGAGGACCAGGCACGAACCTTGAACGTTGCAAACTTCACACAGCAAACAAAACTGAAAAGGAAAACAGTTAAGGACTTTGGTCTCTGTAGCGGACCGGTGGTATTCCCAGAGTTGAGCGCTCAGCATGAGGTTGGCTTCCTGGGTAACTTGCTCTGGAACAGATTGGGGGTCATTGACAACAGCTGGTTGAGGAGAAGGGACTGCAGGAGGTGGAGCCGCAGGAGGCGGAGCCGCAGGAGGCAGGACAACTGGGGTGCTCATCGGAATCCCCTGATAGCCAACAGCCATGAGGAATGGTTCAGTTTGGAACATATCCTCAAGAGAGACCGGTTTAGATGGAGCCTCTGAAACTGACGGAAATGCCTGTACAGGTGCTGGACAGAATGCTGTGAGGCCTTGCAGATCCTCCCTCACACAGCGCTTTATCCTATTCCGGTGTACAGTTTGAGGGGCCAGACCTGGCTTCTTGACCTCATACACGTCAGTCTCTGGATAGGGAATAGCAGAAATGACATAGGGTTCAGGCTCCCATAAACTCTCCAACTTGTGAGTGCGGTGATATTTTTTTAGCCAGACTCTGTCCCCCACTCTTAGTGGTGTGGCATGCGCCCCTTGATTATAAGCATCTTCCTGACGCTGGTGGGCCTCTCCCATCCTCTGGTCGACAATCTCTCGGGCGTCTTGAATCCTCCTCTGATGCTCTTGGACCCAGTCAGTATCAGGCAGAGGGTTTACAGTGTCAGTTACTTGAACTCCAAGCGCGCGGTCTTGAGGAAGCTGACCTTGGCGCCCAAACATCAGATAGAAAGGGGAGTAGCCCGTAGAGCAATGGGTGGTGTTGTTATAGATTTCCACCAGCTCATCTAACAGGTGAGGCCATTCCACCCGCTTTGCCACCGAAGCTGTTCTTAGCATGTTGATGAAGACCTGGTTGATTTTCTCGCAGAGGCCATTGCCTTGCGGGTGATAGGCCGTGGTACGAAGCTTTTTGCACTTGTGATAAGTGCACAGCTCATGGAAGAGTTGAGATTCGAAAGCCGGGCCTCGGTCTGTGAGCAGGGACTCAGGACAGCCGTAGTGTTTCACATACTCCTTGTAGAAAGTGATGGCTGTGGTCCTTGCAGTCAAGTCTCGGACGGGTACCACGACTACCCACTTGGAATAGTGATCGACCATGGTCAGGGCATATGTGTATCCACATCTCTAGCTCTAGCCTCTCTTCCTCCCGCCTTGGAGATGTTACAGGCGGGGCATTCAGCACACCAGTTCTCAATGTCAGCCCGCATCCCGATCCAATAGAACCGTTGACGGATGGTCGCCTCAGTCTTATGGACCCCGAAATGGCCGGAACGGTCGTGGTAGGCATTCAACACCAATTTGGCGTCCCGCCGGGGAATCAAGATCTGATGGCATCACTCTCCAGAGACGGGGTCCAATGAATTCCTTAGAAGTAGGCCCTTATGGAGGAAGAGCCGATTCCTCTTTCTCCAGAGACGCCTCAGTTCAACGTCTGGATAGGGCCTCTTGATTCTCATGGGGACTCTCCCAGTAGACAAGTAGTCATAGATCTCCCCCAAGACTCTGGACTCATTCTGAATAGTCTGCCATCGGGACAAATCTTGATAGGGCCCCGGGTCAGGGGACGTCTCGCCCGCTTTGACCGCCGTGGTAGTGCTCTGGGTAGCGAATCTCTGATAGAAAGGGGGCATCTCTACATCTTCCCAGTCGTCATCCTCCGGGGCTTCCTCCCCTCTAGGCAGTCGAGACAGCAGGTCAGCATTCACATTGGCCTTGCCGCTTCGATACTTGATCTCAAAGTTGAAGTTGGCCAACCTAGAGGCCCAACGCTGTTCCAGAGCGCCCAGTCGCGTGGTATTGAGGTGAGCTAGCGGGTTGTTATCTGTATAGACAGTGAATGGTGTAGCTGCAAGGTAATCTTTGAACTTTTCCGTAACGGCCCACACCAGAGCAAGCAACTCCAATTTGAACGAGCTGTAGTTACTGTCATTCTTCTCAGCACCTCTCAAACTTCGGCTGGCATAGGCAATAACCCTTTCTTGATTACCCTGGACTTGAGACAGGACAGCCCCTAGGCCTTGGAAGCTGGCGTCTGTGTAGAGACGGAAGGGCTGACTATAGTCAGGATAAGCCAGGATGGGAGGCGAGATCAACAGGGCCTTCAGGGTTTGAAACGCCGTCTCCTGACGTTCAGACCACTCTATGGGTAGCCGTCGATTGTAGTTCTCTCGGGGACAGCCACGGAGTAGCTCATTGAGTGGTTCAGCCACCTGGGCGAAGTGGGGTATGAAGCGGCGGTAATAGCCCGCAAATCCAAGGAAGCTTCTCACCTCTTTCACCATCTTGGGAATGCCCCAGCTTTCCACAGCCGAGATCTTCTCGGGGTCAGGTTGTATCCCCGCGGCAGTTACGACATGCCCCAAATAGTTCACCTGTGGTTTGAGAAGATGGCACTTCGAAGGTTTGATCTTGAGGCCATGGTCGATTAGGACTTGAAACACTTCGGCTAAGTGATGAATATGGTCCTCATAAGTGCGAGAGTAGACAATGACGTCGTCCAGGTAGAGCAATACACTTTGGAAGTTGATGTGACCGAGGCACCTCTCCATTAACCGCTGGAATGTGGCAGGGGCGTTGCAGAGCCCAAACGGCATACTGGTGAACTCATAGAGTCCCATGGGGGTAGTGAATGCCGTCTTCTCCCGGTCTTCCGGAGCCATGGGCACCTGCCAATACCCACTGGTGAGATCCAACGTGGAGAAGTAGGCAGCTGAACCCAGAGCAGCAATAGATTCCTCTATACGAGGCAACGGATAGGCATCCTTGTGAGTAATGGTGTTCAGCTTCCGGTAGTCAACACAGAATCTGATGTTGCCGTCCTTCTTTTTAACGAGGACAATAGGGGCAGCCCACGGACTTTGGCTCTCCTGGATGACGTTGGTGTCCTTCATTTCCTGGAGCAGTCTCTTCACCTGCTGATAGCTGGCAGGCGGAATAGGCCGGTGCTTCTCCTTGATAGGAGGATGATCTTTGGTATTGATTCGATGCTGGACCAGACCAGTTTTACCAAAGTCAAGTGAATGCTTGCTAAAGGCCTCGTGATGGCGCTTGGCAACTTTGAGTACCCCCTGAATATGCTCGATTGGGGCGTTGGCATCCCCGATGTTGAGGGCATCCCACCAAGGAGTGCGGGACTGTTGAGATTCTCCTGATGATGTCTTAATCGACCTCTGGTGGGCAATAGTCTCTTCACATATGAGGTCCTCAGGGTCGAGTTGGTGGAGCATGGCAACCGTAGTAAATTTAGGTAAGTCGACCGAAGATGCACTGAGGTTGACCAGCCGTACCGGAACCTGACCATTGGAGACGGTCACTAGACTTCGGGCAGCCATGACAAGGGGTTGCCCCTCAATCTCGATGGAATCCAGTAGAGCCTCGTAGTCGGCGTTGTCTAGGCCCGGCCGAGCCCTGCACCAGATAAGGGTCTCGCTGTTAGCTGGGATAGTGATGGGGCGAGCATCTTTAGTACGGACACGGCAAATCTCCCCACGGTGATTGACAAACCTCTGCTGAGCGGTGAGCACCTTGATAGTCTTCTGGATGGCCTGTCTGTAGGGGGAAGAAGCTTGAGACAGAGAGTTATGCAGGGCAGCAACTAATTCAGAGAATACATGGCGAATGACATTCATGCCCAAGACTGTAACACCACTGTCCCCTTGAGCCTCAGTGACTATAACCCCCTGCTGGGCTAACCTCCGGTTACCAATGCATATAGTGGGTTCCCAGTACCCTAGTTGTGAGATAGGCCGACCATTACTAGCAATCAGTTTTAGCCTGGCCTCCACTGGACACAACACCCTGCGGTCCCAATGTGCTTCAAAAACATGTTTGGGGATGGTAGTAACCTGGGACCCAGTGTCCACCAAGGCCTCGAGAGGCACACCGTCTATCCATAGAGTCACATGCGGGCATTGCGATAGGAACTTTGAGAGCCATTGTGACTCCTGCGGGCCTTAGATTCTACCTCCCGGGTGTTGGCCCTCGGACCCGGGGGTGGCCCGTTTAACTGAAAGCACTGAGATTGGTAGTGTCCATGTCGCCGACAATAGTCACAGTAGGGCCGCTCTCGTGGTGTGGCCCTGTGGGGTATGGATAGGGCAGAGCGTGGGTGCCTGGGAGGTGACTCTAGGGACAGGGCCTGACTGGAGGTAGAGTGGGAGGAGGAGATGGATGAGGTCCCCTTTAGCTCATGAATGGCTTGACATAGAGAGCTGACTACGTGAGTAAGGAGGTCAGGAGTAACCAGGGGGCTGGTGAGAGAAGCTTGCACGGCCTGAACAGCTGGAACAGGTGAAATAGCAGGCGTGGGGACAGGCCCAGGGGTCACACCTGTCAGTACTGGCTGACTCGAGGTCGGGGGAGAGTTATGGCAGGGGGAGTCAGTCCCGATTACCCTCAGAGCCAGGGTTTTGAAATCCAGGAAGGACATACTAGGGTTCTGCGCAGCCAACATGCGCAGCTGGCTTTGGATGAGCCTAGAGTCTATGCCCTCTATGAAGCGGTCTGTGATTATGTTCTCTGCTGCAGAGGGGTCAATGACATCCACCTGTTGTAGGGCCCGATAGGCAGACTGGAGGGCAAGGGCATAGTCTCTCAGGGTCTCACCTGGTTTCTGGCGCCGATCATAGAACTGGAGGCGAACTTCTGTGGGGGACTGTACCTCAAATTCCCTCCGGAGGCGATCAAGAATCTGCTGTACCCCGGCTTTCTCTGTAGCAGGCCATGACCGGACCTCCTCTGCAGCAGGACCTTCTAATTGTCCGAGTAGAAACTGTACCTGCTGGGTAGGGGAGAGAGAAACCAGTTCAAGAGTACGGGAAATTTTCTCTTTAAAAGCAGCCAAGGTGTGGGGCTCCCCCTTATAGCTGGGTAGGTGATTGGGCCCAATGAAAAACGGCACTCCAGCAGTACTAGCAGATGCAGGGGGGGCAGCTGGAGGAACAGGTGCGCCAGCGGGTGAGGGGGGTGGACTGCTTGACCCGCCAATGGCGTCATCCTCTGAGCTGGACATGCTGGGGAACTCTCACTTATCTGGCTGTCCCAGCGCAGCAGACGGAATCCCTGGATGAGCTGCACAAGTGGTCCGGACGACTGGCGGTGAGCTGAGATAACCGCGGCAGGAGCAGCGGCTTGCAGGAGACAGCGGTGGAGCGGGCGGAAGCTGGGCCCGGCGACTTCTGGCAGGCGCAGCAGGGATCTTCTTCCCCCGGCAACAGAGGCAATGGCTGAAGGGCCGGGGGCGGAGCTTGAGCGACGCGCGAGCGCGGGAACCTGGGAAATGCGGCCTTAACCCCTTCCTGAGCCACCGGGACAATTGCACAGTCTCTTTGGGGTTGCGGCAGAGTCTTGGGGCACACAATGTAAACGTAATCCTGTTCGTGACGCCAAAATGCAACACCCTGACCCGTGGGGGCCACTCCGCAGTGTAGATGGTTGTGAGGGTGCAGGAACTGGGGCAGCTGTAGGATAATGTGGTCACGGTGTAGGCACGAGGGTGCTACAGCTGGAAACCGGGCTCCTGACCATGCGGGATTACTGGGCATGCGATTCTTCGTTGTCCTTAGTCAGGGCACCAATGATCACACCAATGCCAAGGTTCAGAAACAACGGTAGTTGTATATTTATTGTAACGGTGGTAACTAGTAGTGACAGTCTCTCCGGATGCAACCGGGAATAAGGCAATCTTGAACAAAGCAGAGTAATGGGTGATGCTGCAATAGGCTGTGAGAGTAGCGTGCTGAATGATGGGAGTAGTAGTGATACTGAGGATAAGATGCTGGGTGGAATGAGACTTGAATGAAATACTTGCTGTTGATGATTTGAGAAGATGATGATGAGAGGAGCTGAAGAATGACTGAAGAATCGACACCCAGATGAGAATCTTGAGACTTGAGACAGGAACACAGCCAGTGGACTGGAGCAGCAGAGCACACAGAGGCCTCTCTCTTTAGCAGGGAGAGAGGACAAACCCACAACTTGTCTCCTGAAGGTGGAGGACAAGACTGAGGTAGCACAGGAAGTCACATGGTAACCCCAGCCAAAAGCTCGATGACCATTGGTGTTACCATGGAAGCAGGGCACAGTCACGTGACATCCAGCCATTGCATCATCACACCATTAGGCATATGCAGAGGAATATACATGAGAAGTACCATCCCTGAACACTAGGAGGCGACATAATACCATTAGACACTGATACCTGAATACACATGCAATAAATGACTGAAATGGCAGACCTGAATACTGCAGGGGTTACACAATAAACGCAGTTTGCAGTGGACCATAGCTTTCCAGAACAGAACTGGTTATAATAAAAATATGAGCATAAGAAGGGCTGTTCTGGGACACTGCACATGAATCTGGTGCTGTGGACACAGCAGCTACAGGTGATGCTGGTGCTTCAACTAGCACTACTACTGTTGCAGGAAACTCAAGTCTGCCAATATCTGAAGGTGTTTCTCAAAGGCTGGGGCGTGATAGGTCTTCGCATAGACGTAATCGTGGTATTCATCAACATGATGAAATCTATGTGGAGGCTATCAGGAAACTAGAGGAAATGATATCCAGCCTTCGTCTGCAAATGGAGCTAAGGTTCTTGCGAGTAGAGGGTAGGGAGACATTAGAGAACCAATCTGATAGCAAATTATATTGCAATTCCCTGGTTTCTATGATGGAAAACCTGCCTGTAACGCAAAGGTTACAATTCCGTGCAAAAGTCAATCTTGTTCTCCAAGAAATTATTACCTCTCATACGTCTCCCACATTACGTTCTAGGCTACCCACATCACCCATAAGGAGGCAATACCATCAGCCTCCATATTCCCAATGCCAAAGTACCGGCCATGCTCCACATGTACCTTCTACTTATACCACAAGCCTACCTTTCACTGTGCCACCACCGTACATGGGCCAGTCTAACATATTGCCACAGCAAGGGAATATAAGAGGTTCCGATATGTTCCACACCGATCTACGGTAGACTGTGAATTTAGTTTACATGTAATACCAGGTACATGCAATGGTTATGTTTGTGTTTAAAAAGACATGTACATGTGCAATGTTAAGTTTTGCCACATTGGTATTTCAGGACCCAGTGATCTAAAGGGGAAGTGTTTACATTATTGTTTTAGTTTTTAAAAAATGTTATAGTTCTACTAGGAATGCGCGATTCTATAGTCGGGGGAAGCCAAGCACTTCATCCCTATCTGCATGCCGCTCATCGGGCTGTGGGGCTTTAACGTGTGTCCCACTCCATGCCACTCCTTCCCAAGTGCTGGGAAAACATGGATTATTGGAATATTCACCCAGTTTCCAAGGATGGAATCTATCATTTTTACGGCACCTAGGAAGGAGAAGCCTGGAGCGGAGCACACTTCAAAGGGTCGCAGCCTGATGAGCTGCATACACATAGGGACGAAGCCTTTCGCTTCTTCCATACTGTAAAATCGCACATCCCTACATTCTACATTTGCACTATGTTTTAAGGAATTTCATTTTGTACAGGAATTTGGCAGTGTGTTGTAAAGTTGTGACAGTCTGCTCCACATCTGGCTATTCTTGTAGTGTTTGTGCCATTATGGAAATAGCCCCTGTGTTGCCCATTGCTGCATCGCTTCCATTTCTATAAGCACCATGCCCCCAATTTAGAGCTGAACCACTCTCATAGTGGCCATGTGATTACAGCGTCACATCTCACAGATTCACTGTAGTTGTTTTGCAGATTGTGTGTTCATGTTGTCTACAAGGAGTGAGTATTCTACAGATATTTCACATATGCTTTACCAATATTACCATAGAACCTTTCCATTGCTGTCAATTCTTTCACCAGAGCAATGTAATAATTGGTAGCTGTATTGTACACCAGATTGTTATATAATGTTTATATAAATGGAGATTGAAGAATATGCTTCACATGGGGCATATATGTTTGTCAGGTGTTATTGTTTTTTTGCAATAAAGAGCATTGACATAACAAATTTGGTCATTTTTTTATCACATTGAGTAGTAATTAACCTAGGATCCTCATGGTTCTTTTCGGTTCAAGCCAAGGATGTTGAGTTGTTGCTGATTATCTGTAAAGAAAGGGAAAAAAAACATTGGATTAAATTGTTCAAAAAAAATTAAAGTATAATACAAGTATAGTACTTTCTTATGCCGTTCAGTTAAATTTGGATTGACATGTACATGGACAATATGTCCAGAGACAGATCCTGCTGAATTGAAGTGAACTTACATGCTATGCTACTATTATGGAACCTCTTAATGATGATGGGGATGTTATACCAACCTATATGTCAGCTTGCCAAGACACACGTCCCTCAGGAGTCAAAAAGTAGTTAGCAAACCCATCTCGGATCCTCATGGCAGCATTGGTGGCCCAAGGGGCAGGTTGATCCATCAAGATTCGACCCACAATCTTCAAAGTCAAGTGTTGGAGGCTCCAAATGCATGACAATGTTGTGGAGCACCACACAAGCCTTCACAACATTATCTGTGTACTCTGGTTTCAAGGGTATGGAGGTGCTGAGTACTCTCCACTTCGAAACTAAAAGTCCAAACGCCTTGCTCTGGTGAGCCTGTGGTTGAATATTCGCCGTGTAGCATTGAGGCTACGGCTAGCATAGGGCTTTAATACATTTTTGCTCATTTGAAATGCCTCATCACCTACCAGAACATATGGCATTGCTGGGTGTTCTGTGCCTGGAAGTGGCCGTGGTGTTGGTAGATTAAATTCATCAAGTTACAGTTTTTTACCCATTTGTGATGTTTTAAAAACACGGGAGTCATTCGTTTTCCCATATGCCCCAATATCAACTGCGAGGAAGCGGCATTGTGCATCGGCTATTGCCATTAGTATTATAGAAAAATATTTCTTATAATTATAGAATACACTTCCACTGTGGGCGGGCTTGATTATCCTTATGTGCTTGCCATCGAGGGCGCCAACACAATGTGGAAAATTAGTGACTGCAAGAAAAGTCTCTGCACTGGCATCCCACTGGGCAGCTGTTGGTTCCGGTAAGAAATCTGGCTGTAAGCATTCCCAGATTACACAACAAGTGTCAGGAATTGTGGAATGTCCAAGGCAAAATTGGTAGTGCAAAGACACAAAGGACTCTCCAGTAGCAAGGTACCTATCAATATATCAATACATGACCACAGCAATAGAAACATCATACACAGACAATTCATTGACAGCAAGGATAATCTCCATCTTACTATAGACATACCTCAATGTCACATAATACAACGTCTAAATGTGGTGTCCATCCTTTCCAGCCTAGCACGGACCCGTGACAGCAGCGCCTGAAATGTCTCCATTGACATGCGGAGATCCTCAGAGAATTTCTCAGGGTATTCTTGCAGCTCGTGATATAAGGTATGGAATACACCATGTGATTCCCGGACATATAGGTTATAGGATGCACCCAATAATGTCTCTTTACAGCCGCCTTCTCTCTGCGCAGCATTCTCCAACGCAAATTCAGGATTGCACTTGCCATTTTTCTCTCTCTATTTCTCCTCTTGTCTTCTCTTTCTTCTCTTCTTTTTTCTTCTCTGTTCCGCCCACATTTCAACACACACCCTTTTTTTTTTAGAGCATTGCAACAAGCAAAACTTTACACAATTCAACCAATAACAAACGGATTGGATAAACGGACATCAACGGAAAGCAAACGTACAACCCAGTCCGTTAAATAAACGGAAACATACAGTAAAACAACGTCCGTTGTATCCGTTAAAACGTATCAGTCTACTGGACACGTTTAGCGGAATTCATAAACGCAGTGTGAACCCACCCTTACATGCGCTGTAGGAAGGATGTCACATGGGTAGAGGAAGTGTGAGGTCTTTTGTCTTTAGACTCTGTAGTGGAACGACGCAAGCTAGGATGCTCTCTAGAGTAGTCAAGTTGGGCCCTGGCTCTTGCCAGGTCCCCAGGCTTAGTTGGACAGTATCCACACAAAGTAAAGGAACTGATCCGGATAGAGCTAAGTTGCTAGAAGCCTATGCACTCTATCTCACAGCGCTGGTGTAATCAGAGAACTCTGACCACTCTTCTCATCCCAGGTAACAAGGTCTGGGGCTTGTGTCACTCTCTAGGACGGGTCACCCGACACTGTTGGTCAATAGGTGGTGCAAAGATCAAAGAGTCAAGACATGGGCACAAGCATTCTCTCTACTCTCAAGTATTCTTCTATTTCTACCTCTGAAGTTCAGGCAGAGCACAGTACTACTTGGGTTGGGACTCTCTCGACATTCTCCTCTCTACTCCTCTGATCCTCTTTTCTACCTCTCATCATGCAACTCAGTCAGCACGGCTGTGTCACTCCTACTCTCAGTACAGATCAAGTGTAAAGTATTATATAAAGGCAAAGCTGTATTACCTGCTGCCGACCTCAAGATTATATTTATGCTAAAGAGACTCTGTGATTCCTCGTCCAGCACCGACACAGCACACAGCTTCCTTGGGTCATCTCCCCTTTCTGTGGGTGGCAGTGCTAATAGTCCGGGAGGGTCACTACTCCACTCCGGACCACCGTGATAAGGACCAAAGGGACACCACAACAATCCGGCAGGTCACTGACCAAAGGGGAAAAAGGGATAAAATAAAAGCAGGTGTGCCGCCATACCTGTGTGCCCAACCGGCACTGGCGTCACAAAACATTACCAACGGGCAGGCCTATATCTCGGCCAACCACCACAGAAGTGGCGTCACACCTAACCATCTGGCAAGTGACCGGCCGTACCTCCACATTGGAGGGCACCACACTATGCCTATGGCCACAGGCCGGCTCAATCAGCAGAACGCTGATAACACTGATCAATGCTATGGCCACAGGCAGGCTCAATCAGCAGAGCGCCGATAACACTGATCAATGCTATGGCCACAGGCAGGCTCAATCAGCAGAACGCCGATAACACTGATCAATGCTATGACCACAGGCAGGCTCAATCAGCAGAACGCCGATAACACTGATCAATGCTATGACCACAGGCAGGCTCAATCAGCAGAACGCCGATAACACTGATCAATGTTAGGCCTATGGCCACAGGCCGGCTCAATCAGCAGAGCGCCGATAACACTGATAAATGCTATGGCCACAGGCAGGCTCAATCAGCAGAGCGCCGATAACACTGATCAATGCTATGCCTATGGCCACAGGCAGGCTCAATCAGCAGAACGCCGATAACACTGATCAATTCTAGGCCTATGGCCACAGGCAGGCTCAATCAGCAGAGCGCCGATAACACTGATCAATGCTATGGCCACAGGCAGGCTCAATCAGCAGAACGCTGATAACACTGATCAATGCTATGGCCACAGGCAGGCTCAATCAGCAGAACGCTGATAACACTGATCAATGCTATGGCCACAGGCAGGCTCAATCAGCAGAATGCTGATAACACTGATCAATGCTATGGTCACAGGCAGGCTCAATCAGCAGAACGCTGATAACACTGATCAATGCTATGGCCACAGGCAGGCTCAATCAGTAGAGCACCGATAACACTGATCAATGCTATGGCCACAGGCAGGCTCAATCAGCAGAATGCTGATAACACTGATCAATGCTAGGCCTATGGCCACAGGCAGGCTCAATCAGCAGAGCGCCGATAACACTGATCAATGCTATGGCCACAGGCAGGCTCAATCAGCAGAACGCTGATAACACTGATCAATGCTATGGCCAAAGGCAGGCTCAATCAGCAGAGCGCCGATAACACTGATCAATGCTAGGCCTATGGCCACAGGCAGGCTCAATCAGCAGAACGGTGATAACACTGATCAATGCTATGGCCACAGGCAGGCTCAATCAGCAGAACGCCGATAACACTGATCAATGCTAGGCCTATGGCCACAGGCAGGCTCAATCAGCAGAGCGCCGATAACACTGATCAATGCTATGACCACAGGCAGGCTCAATCAGCAGAACGCCGATAACACTGATCAATGCTAGGCCTATGGCCACAGGCAGGCTCAATCAGCAGAGCGCCGATAACACTGATCAATGCTATGACCACAGGCAGGCTCAATCAGCAGATCGCCGATAACACTGATCAATGCTATGACCACAGGCAGGCTCAATCAGCAGAATGCTGATAACACTGATCAATGCTAGGCCTATGGCCACAGGCAGGCTCAATCAGCAGAACGCTGATAACACTGATCAATGCTATGACCACAGGCAGGCTCAATCAGCAGAACGCTGATAACACTGATCAATGCTATGGCCACAGGCAGGCTCAATCAGCAGAGCGCCGATAACACTGATCAATGCTATGCTATGGCTACCTACACCTATGGCATAGCAATGATCAGTGAATGCAGTCTGATGATTGCAGGTAATAGCTCCCCAAGGCTGAAAATGTGTGGAAAAAAAAAAAATGCAGATGAAAAATCCCCCAAAGCCCCTCCCCCAATAAAGGCTACAATCACCCTAATCCCATATTATAAATAAAATATATAAAAATAAATGAACCCTTTTTATACCCTTGCCTGCGTAATTGTCCGATCTATTAAAATATAATAATCGTCTTCCTGTACGGCGAGCGGCGTAAACGAAAAGAGGGAAAAAAGTGCCTTGCAGAGGGGCAGTACCCTCCCGTTCAGACTTGCAAGAAAATCTGGTGTCTTTTCGAGGTGGGGGGGAGGGTATGGCAGTATTGGTCAGGTCTGGTATGGCGGTGTTATCCAGTCACAGTATGGCGGTATTGGTCAGGTCTGGTATGGAGGTGTTATCCAGTCACAGTATGGCGGTATTGGTCAGGTCTGGTATGGCGGTGTTATCCAGTCACAGTATGGCGGTATTGGTCAGGTCTGGTATGGCGGTGTTATCCAGTCACAGTATGGCGGTATTGGTCAGGTCTGATATGGCGGTGTTATCCAGTCACAGTATGGTGGTATTGGTCAGGTATTGCAGTATCCAGTCACAGTATGGCGGTATTGGTCAGGTCAGGTATGGCAGTGTTATCCAGTCACAGTAAAGCGGTATTGGTCAGGTCTGGTATGGCGGTGTTATCCATTCACAGTATGGCGGTATTGGTCAGGTCTGATATGGCGGTGTTATCCAGTCACAGTATGGTGGTATTGGTCAGGTCTGGTATGGCGGTGTTATCCAGTCACAGTATGGCGGTATTGGTCAGGTCTGGTGTGGCAGTGTTATCCAGTCACAGTATGGTGGTATTGGTCAGGTCTGGTATGGCGGTGTTATTCAGTCACAGTATGGCGGTATTGGTCAGGTCTGGTATGGCGGTGTTATCCAGTCACAGTATGGTGGTATTGGTCAGGTCTGGTATGGCGGTGTTATCCAGTCACAGTATGGTGATATTGGTCAGGTCTGGTATGGCAGTGTTATCCAGTTACAGTATGGCAGTATTGGTCAGGTCTGGTATGGCGGTGTTATCAAGTCACAGTATGGCGGTATTGGTCAGGTCTGGTGTGGCGGTGTTATCCAGTCACAGTGTGGCGGTATTGGTCAGGTCGGGCAGTGTTATCAAGTCACAGTATGGCTGTATTGGTCAGGTCTGGTATGGCGGTGTTATCCAGTCAGTGTGGTGGTATTGGTCAGGTCTGGTGTGGCGGTGTTATCCAGTCACAGTATGGCGGTATTAGTCAGGTCTAGTATGGCAGTGTTATCCAGTCACAGTATGGCGGTATTGGTCAGGTCTGGTATAGCGGTGTTATGCAGTCACAGTACGGCGGTATTGGTCAGGTCTGGTGTGGCAGTGTTATCCAGTCACAGTATGGCAGTATTGGTCAGGTCTGATATGGCGGTGTTATTCAGTCACAGTATGGCGGTATTGGTCAGGTCTGGTATGGCGGTGTTATCCAGTCACATTATGGCGGTATTGGTCAGGCTTGGTGTGGCGGTGTTAAATGTGACATGTGGAGCTATTACCTACCTATCCTGATGCTAATTAGTGAGTGAAGATGAGGCGTCCTCGGGTTTAGTGCTTAGGGCAGCAGCATCTGGCAATACGGCCCTGTATACCTTTACTTTATAGATGGAGTAGGAGGTCCTGTATACCTGTACTTTATAGATGGAGTAGGGGGTCCAGTATACATGTACTGTATAGATGGGGTAGGGGGTCCTGTATACATGTACTGTATAGATGGAGTAGGGGGTCCTGTAAACATGTACTGTATAGATGGAGTAGGGGGCCCTGTATACATGTACTGTATAGATGGCGTAGGGGGTCCTGTATACATGTACTGTATAAATGGAGTAGGGGGTCCTGTATACATGTACTGTATAGATGGAGTAGGGGGTCCTGTATACATGTACTGTATAGATGGAGTAGGGGGTCCTGTATACATGTACTGTATAGATGGAGTAGAAAGTCCTGTATACATGTACTGTATAGATGGAGTAGGGGGCCCTGTATACATGGACTGTACTGTATACATGGAGCCTTCATCAGGAGGTGTCAACGGGGGTCTATAAGGAGGTGTCACCTGTACCGTATATACAGATGGCAGTGTCCTATAGAATAATGGTACCATGTCACCTGTACCGTGTATACATATGGCTGTGTCTTATAGAATAATGGTACCATGTCACCTGTACTGTATAGTGTATGTGGCTGTGTCCTATAGAATAATGGTACCATGTCACCTGTACCGTATATACATATGGCTGTGTCCTATAGAATAATGGTATCACCTGTACAGTATATACATATGGCTGTGTCCTATAGAATAATGGTATATCACCTGTACTGTACATACATATGGCTGTGTCCTATAGAATAATGGTACCATGTCACCTGTACCGTATATACATATGGCTGTGTCCTATAGAATAATGGTACCATGTCACCTGTACCGTATATACATATGGCTGTGTCCTATAGAATAATGGTATCATGTCACCTGTACTGTATAGTGTATGTGGCTGTGTCCTATAGAATAATGGTACCATGTCACCTGTACTATATATACATATGGCTGTGTCCTATAGAATAATGGTATCATGTCACCTGTACCGTATATACATATGGCTGTGTCCTATAGAATAATGGTATCATGTCACCTGTACCGTATATACATATGGCTGTGTCCTATAGAATAATGGTATCATGTCACCTGTACCGTATATACATATGGCTGTGTCCTATAGAATAATGGTATCATGTCACCTGTACTATATAT
Organism: Dendropsophus ebraccatus; assembly: GCF_027789765.1. Classification (NCBI taxonomy): domain Eukaryota; kingdom Metazoa; phylum Chordata; class Amphibia; order Anura; family Hylidae; genus Dendropsophus; species Dendropsophus ebraccatus. The sequence goes on from NC_091462.1 coordinate 1,789,409, forward strand.
ACATATGGCTGTGTCCTATAGAATAATGGTATCATGTCACCTGTACCGTATATACATATGGCTGTGTCCTATAGAATAATGGTACCATGTCACCTGTACCGTATATACATATGGCTCTGTCCTTGTAATGAAGTAGTATCTAAGTTTTGCCACTAGATGTGGCCACTGTATGTAACTGTACTTGTATATTGCACAGCTGTAATGACTAAGGGGTTATAGTTTGTTGTAATCTGTGCACCAATGAGAGCCCTTTTTTCTCTTCTTCTATCTCTATGCTCCTTTTCCTTTGCACTTTCTTCTCTACGACTCACAGGGGACATTAAACCTCCTGTAGGAAGTTGTCACATGGGGAGAGGAAGTACGCGCCCACACTTAGGGAGTCTTACCTAAGCAGGGGCGTAACTAGAAATGGCTGGGCCCCATAGCAAACTTTTGATTGGGCCCCCCGTAAGTAAGTATTCACAAGTATTTTACTACTAAAGTTTCGGCAGAGCACAGTACTACTTGGGTTGGGACTCTCACGACACACTGCTCTCTACTACTCTGAACCTGCAGTACAAACTTCTCTCTACAGCTCTGGACTCTCAGCACAAACTCTTCTCTACTACTCTCAGCTTTTCTACCCCAGAGGCTCTGAGCGCAGATTCTGTTTTGTCACGTCTACAGTCCGCTATCAGCTATTGTATAAAGTATTCTCACAGTAAAGAAGATTTATTTATGGTAACAGGACTCAGTGATTATTGCTCCGAATATAACGCACACAGATTCCGCAGCACTTTACATAGTTTTTTTTGCCAATTATTGCTCCCTCACAATCTAAATCCATCTATCTGTATCTTTTGGGTGTGGCAGATGTTGCCCATGGTGGGATTTGAACCCAGGACCCCAGCGCTGCAAGGCTACAGTGCTAACCACTAAGCCACCGTGCCGCCCCCATACCTGTGTGCCCAACTGGCACTGGCGTCACGACAGTACAACCACCGGCTGCGCTATATCCCGATCAACCACCACCGTAGTGGCATCACACAGCACCATCTGGCAAGTGACTGGTCGAACGCCCACACGGGCGCACACCACATGCCCATCTGCCGCTCTCTCAATCTATTTAGATTTTCCTCCCATACCGTATTAGTCACCTGCTACCATATCCGGGCACCTGTATAATTCTTTGAATATTCTAACAACAGATTAAGTACATTGGCCGTAAACGGGGGATGTGTATAGAAACACACATCGCCCTTCAGGGTCACCTCTACAGTCCCGTAGTTTCCACTCCATTTTCTTATGTCTTAGGACAGTAACCCCCCTGGAATAAGGCGTAAGGAGCTCTCTGCCCTCCACCAGGGTTTATTAGTCCTGTGTGTTGTGTCTTTAGACAAGGGTTTCTCATTGAGACTATAGCTGCAAGATGGTTCTTCAAGTAACCCCATACGGCCATCCTCTTATCCTGTCCCCTAGTCCGGGTTCGGACCATCCCTACTCATAACCATCCCAGATTACAAGTAACCACCTTCATTTTACCCGTAACCACCTAGATTACCTGTAACTACTACAGATTGTGTGGTGTCCCACCCCGGGTGTTGCTATTGGTAACACCCTTCATAAATGTCTGTGCTTATTGTATACATGTGGTGATGATGGTAGTGATAAAGTTTTTCCACTAGATGTCGCTGCATCAGATGTGTGTATTCAGATGCTGCACGGCTGAAGTATGTAAAGGGTTATTGTTTGTTTGTATGTCACATGGATCTGTGAACCTATGGGAATGTTTTCTTCTCTCCTATCATCTCTCTCTCTTTATTTCTTCTTCTGCACTCTTCACCCACTCACAGCGCACCTTAGATACCCTGAGTAAGGAAGTCATGTGGGAGACAGGAAGAGTAGGCCAGTCTTAGCTAGAACCCCATATGGGTAGGAAGCTAGACAAGACACAGCTAACAGTTTTCTTGTTTGTAACGCTACACAACACTATCACAGGAGAGAACAAGTCAGAAACAACCTCAACCCACGCTGTGGACTAGGAGAGTGACAGAGCAGGACATTATCCACAGACAGCAGTAAGCTAGGAACTGATCCGGATAGAGCAAAGTTGCTTAGGCCAAAAACTCTATCTCGCAGCACGGTTGTCAGCAGGAAACCCTCAGCATTCCGCTCATCCCAGTAACAAGATCTGGGGCCTGTGTCACCCTCAAGGACGGTACAGCTGACACTGGTGGGCATTAGGTGGTGTGAAGACCCAAAGGTCAACACACGGGCACAAGCATTCTCTTCTTCTTCTAAGTATTCTTCTTCCTCATCCTCCAACGTCCCGGCAGAGCACAGTATTACTTGGGTTGAGACTCTCACAACATCCTCCTCTCTGCTACTCTGATTCTTTGTATCTCTCAGCACGCTACTCAGCACGACTGTATCCTCTACTACCTTCCTATCACAGATTTGGTTGCTGTACTTGTTGGAAAGATGCCTTAAAAATATATCATAAAGCTTTTTCTATATTATGCTTTAATTAATATGCTTATTATGAAACAAGAATGTTGGGGAGGCTGAGGAGACAATAAAGATGTGGTCACTGACATCCCCCCAACTCATCAGGTTTGTGATTGACAGCTCTTAACCGTTCTTAATCGCGAGGCCTTCTCTTAACCTATATAACTGTTGATGACAATGTATGGGGCGGACATCATTGAAGCAACCCCACCGCCTGTGATGTCTCCCTGCATGCAGGTGATAAACATCTTTCCATAACTCCAGTGCTTGTGGTCCTGATGGGACAAAGGAACCTCTACTGTCCAAGCAAAGCTGTATAACTTGCTGCACACAAACAGGATTCAAGCCTTGTTGCTGCACTAAATAACGGTGTACGGTGTGTGCTTCACTGTAAAGATTGCCAAGAACTGTGTGCTCTATACTGCAACCACAAGGCACAAAGGACTAAGTGCAAAACCACCTATTGCCCTGAAGATAACTGGAGCTGGTCCGCAGCATCTTCCACCACCACTCTGGGATCCACCATGTCTGGTTCCGATAGCGATGACCTTGTGGATGGCGGCGCCTCTGCACCCCCACCTGTATCCTCTGCACCCCCACCTGTATCCTCTGCAGCACCAGCTTCTCCAGCAGCCTCAGCCTCCTCTTCTGCCCCTGCCATGGCAGCTCACCCTGCTTCTATTTTCTTACACCCTGCTAATCTCCCCTTCTACCGGGGTACCCCTAGAACACTGGCCCACTTCAGCGAGAAGCTGCGCAGATCACTCAAATTTCTCTCTGTCTCCTGAGCAACAGGTGGAGCTTCTACTAGACCAATTGGAAGGACCAGCGGCTGAGGAGGTCCGCACCTCGGCACCCGCTCACAAGACCAGTGTTGATGCCGTTCTCTGTAAACTAAAGGGGGGGGGGGGTCGAGATCTAGTCTCCATCAGAGGTCAGACTCAGATTCTATGACAGACGCCAGAAGCCGGGTGAGACCCTCAGAGACTATGCACTCGCACTACACGCTGCCTTCAGAGCTGTACGCCAGCTAGACACCTTTACACCTGCAGATGCAGAACGTATAATCATGGACAGATTCATAGAGGGTGTAGATTCCAGATCCTCACAGGACAGACTCCGGGACTTAGCCAAACAGAACCCTGGTATGCCATTCACAGAGTCCAAGAGTCTGGCCCTTAAGTAACTTAGCCCTCCAGGTACCAGTGACCCCTCTGCAGAGACTTTCTTTATTACCTCTCCTACTGGAAGTCTAGCTGCTCCCCCTGTGTTATTTGTATTCTCTACAGCTGCCCCAAGTCCGGCCCTCCAAGCTGCAGCTGCCCCTGTGTTACCTGCACTCTCTGCTGCTCCCCCAAGTCCGGCTCTCCAAGCTGCAGCTGCCCCTGTGTTACCTGTATTCTCTACAGCTGCCCCAAGTCCGGCTCTCCAAGCTGCAGCTGCCCCTGTGTTACCTGCACTTCCTGCTGCTCCCCCAAGTCCAGCTCTCCAAGCTGCAGCTGCCCCTGTGTTACCTGTATTCTCTACAGCTGCCCCAAGTCCAGCCCTCCAAGCTGCAGCTGCCCCTGTGTTACCTGCACTCTCTGCTGCTCCCCCAAGTCCGGCTCTCCAAGCTGCAGCTGCCCCTGTGTTACCTGCACTCTCTGCTGCTCCCCCAAGTCCGGCTCTCCAAGCTGCAGCTGCCCCTGTGTTACCTGCACTTCCTGCTGCTCCCCCAAGTCCGGCTCTCCAAGCTGCAGCTGCCCCTGTGTTACCTGTATTCTCTGCTGCTCCCCCAAGTCCGGCCCTCCAAGCTGCAGCTGCCCCTGTGTTACCTGCACTTCCTGCTGCTCCCCCAAGTCCGGCTCTCCAAGCTGCAGCTGCCCCTGTGTTACCTGTATTCTCTGCTGCTCCCCCAAGTCCGGCCCTCCAAGCTGCAGCTGCCCCTGTGTTACCTGCACTCTCTGCTGCTCCCCCAAGTCCGGCTCTCCAAGCTGCAGCTGCCCCTGTGTTACCTGCACTCTCTACAGCTGCCCCAAGTCCGGCTCTCCAAGCTGCAGCTGCCCCTGTGTTACCTGCACTCCCTGCTGCTCCCCCAAGTCCGGCTCTCCAAGCTGCAGCTGCCCCTGTGTTACCTGTATTCTCTGCTGCTCCCCCAAGTCCGGCTCTCCAAGCTGCAGCTGCCCCTGTGTTACCTGCACTTCCTGCTGCTCCCCCAAGTCCGGCCCTCCAAGCTGCAGCTGCCCCTGTGTTACCTGCACTTCCTGCTGCTCCCCCAAGTCCGCCTCTACAAGCTGCAGCTGCCCCTGTGTTACCTGTATTCTCTGCTGCTCCCCCAAGTCCGGCTCTCCAAGCTGCAGCTGCCCCTGTGTTATTTGTATTCTATGCAGCTGCCCCAAGTCCGGCTCTCCTAGCTGCAGCTGCCCCTGTGTTATCTGTATTCTCTGCTGCTCCCCCAAGTCCGGCTCTCCTAGCTGCAGCTGCCCCTGTGTTACCTGTATTCTCTGCTGCTCCCCCAAGTCCGGCTCTCCAAGCTGCAGCTGCCCCTGTGTTACCTGCACTTCCTGCTGCTCCCCCAAGTCCGGCTCTCCAAGCTGCAGCTGCCCCTGTGTTACCTGCACTCTCTGCTGCTCCCCCAAGTCCGGCTCTCCAAGCTGCAGCTGCCCCTGTGTTACCTGCACTTCCTGCTGCTCCCCCAAGTCCGGCTCTACAAGCTGCAGCTGCCCCTGTGTTACCTGCACTTCCTGCTGCTCCCCCAAGTCCGGCTCTCCAAGCTGCAGCTGCCCCTGTGTTACCTGCACTCCCTGCTGCTCCCCCAAGTCCGGCTCTACAAGCTGCAGCTGCCCCTGTGTTACCTGTATTCTCTGCTGCTCCCCCAAGTCCGGCTCTCCAAGCTGCAGCTGCCCCTGTGTTACCTGTATTCTCTGCTGCTCCCCCAAGTCCGGCTCTCCAAGCTGCAGCTGCCCCTGTGTTATTTGTATTCTATGCAGCTGCCCCAAGTCCGGCTCTCCTAGCTGCAGCTGCCCCTGTGTTACCTGTATTCTCTGCAGCTGCCCCAAGTCCGGCCCTCCAAGCTGCAGCTGCCCCTGTGTTACCTGTATTCTCTGCTGCTCCCCCAAGTCCGGCTCTCCTAGCTGCAGCTGCCCCTGTGTTACCTGTATTCTCTGCTGCTCCCCCAAGTCCGGCTCTCCAAGCTGCAGCTGCCCCTGTGTTACCTGTATTCTCTGCTGCTCCCCCAATCCCAGCCCTCCTAGCTGCAGCTGCCCCTGTGTTACCTGTATTCTCTGCTGCTCCCCCAAGTCCGGCTCTCCAAGCTGCAGCTGCCCCTGTGTTACCTGTATTCTCTGCTGCTCCCCCAAGTCCGGCTCTCCAAGCTGCAGCTGCCCCTGTGTTACCTGTATTCTCTGCTGCTCCCCCAAGTCCGGCTCTCCAAGCTGCAGCTGCCCCTATGTTACCTGCACTCCCTGCTGCTCCCCCAAGTCCGCCTCTACAAGCTGCAGCTGCCCCTATGTTACCTGCACTCCCTGCTGCTCCCCCAAGTCCGGCCCTCCAAGCTGCAGCTGCCCCTGTGTTACCTGTATTCTCTGCTGCTCCCCCAAGTCCGGCTCTCCAAGCTGCAGCTGCCCCTGTGTTACCTGTATTCTCTGCTGCTCCCCCAAGTCCGGCTCTCCAAGCTGCAGCTGCCCCTATGTTACCTGCACTCTCTGCTGCTCCCCCAAGTCCAACTCTCCAAGCTGCAGCTGCCCCTATGTTACCTGCACTCCCTGCTGCTCCCCCAAGTCCGTCTCTCCAAGCTGCAGCTGCCCCTGTGTTACCTGCACTTCCTGCTGCTCCCCCAAGTCCGGCCCTCCAAGCTGCAGCTGCCCCTGTGTTACCTGCACTTCCTGCTGCTCCCCCAAGTCCGGCCCTCCAAGCTGCAGCTGCCCCTGTGTTACCTGCACTTCCTGCTGCTCCCCCAAGTCCGGCTCTCCAAGCTGCAGCTGCCCCTGTGTTACCTGTATTCTCTGCTGCTCCCCCAAGTCCGGCTCTCCAAGCTGCAGCTGCCCCTGTGTTACCTGTATTCTCTGCTGCTCCCCCAAGTCCGGCTCTCCAAGCTGCAGCTGCCCCTGTGTTACCTGTATTCTCTGCTGTTCCCCCAAGTCCGGCTCTCCAAGCTGCAGCTGCCCCTGTGTTACCTGCACTTCCTGCTGCTCCCCCAAGTCCGGCTCTCCAAGCTGCAGCTGCCCCTATGTTACCTGCACTCCCTGCTGCTCCCCCAAGTCCGCCTCTACAAGCTGCAGCTGCCCCTATGTTACCTGCACTCCCTGCTGCTCCCCCAAGTCCGCCTCTACAAGCTGCAGCTGCCCCTATGTTACCTGCACTCCCTGCTGCTCCCCCAAGTCTGGCTCTCCAAGCTGCAGCTGCCCCTATGTTACCTGCACTCCCTGCTGCTCCCCCAAGTCCGGCTCTCCAAGCTGCAGCTGCCCCTGTGTTACCTGCACTTCCTGCTGCTCCCCCAAGTCCGGCTCTCCAAGCTGCAGCTGCCCCTGTGTTACCTGCACTTCCTGCTGCTCCCCCAAGTCCGTCTCTCCAAGCTGCAGCTGCCCCTGTGTTACCTGTATTCTCTGCTGCTCCCCCAAGTCCGGCTCTCCAAGCTGCAGCTGCCCCTGTGTTACCTGCACTTCCTGCTGCTCCCCCAAGTCCGGCTCTCCAAGCTGCAGCTGCCCCTGTGTTACCTGCACTTCCTGCTGCTCCCCCAAGTCCGGCTCTCCAAGCTGCAGCTGCCCCTGTGTTACCTGTATTCTCTGCTGCTCCCCCAAGTCCGGCTCTCCAAGCTGCAGCTGCCCCTGTGTTACCTGCACTTCCTGCTGCTCCCCCAAGTCCGGCTCTCCAAGCTGCAGCTGCCCCTGTGTTACCTGCACTTCCTGCTGCTCCCCCAAGTCCGGCTCTCCAAGCTGCAGCTGCCCCTGTGTTACCTGCACTTCCTGCTGCTCCCCCAAGTCCGGCTCTCCTAGCTGCAGCTGCCCCTGTGTTACCTGTATTCTCTGCTGCTCCCCCAAGTCCGGCTCTCCAAGCTGCAGCTGCCCCTGTGTTACCTGTATTCTCTGCTGCTCCCCCAAGTCCGGCTCTCCAAGCTGCAGCTGCCCCTGTGTTACCTGCACTCTCTGCTGCTCCCCCAGGTCCGGCTCTCCAAGCTGCAGCTGCCCCTGTGTTACCTGCACTTCCTGCTGCTCCCCCAAGTCCGGCTCTCCAAGCTGCAGCTGCCCCTATGTTACCTGCACTCCCTGCTGCTCCCCCAAGTCCGCCTCTACAAGCTGCAGCTGCCCCTATGTTACCTGCACTCCCTGCTGCTCCCCCAAGTCCGGCTCTCCAAGCTGCAGCTGCCCCTGTGTTACCTGCACTTCCTGCTGCTCCCCCAAGTCCGGCCCTCCAAGCTGCAGCTGCCCCTGTGTTACCTGTATTCTCTGCTGCTCCCCCAAGTCCGGCTCTCCAAGCTGCAGCTGCCCCTGTGTTACCTGCACTTCCTGCTGCTCCCCCAAGTCCAGCCCTCCAAGCTGCAGCTGCCCCTGTGTTACCTGCACTTCCTGCTGCTCCCCCAAGTCCGTCTCTCCAAGCTGCAGCTGCCCCTGTGTTACCTGTATTCTCTGCTGCTCCCCCAAGTCCGGCTCTCCAAGCTGCAGCAAGTAGAGGCAATGACAGAGACTCTCTGTGTGTGCCAGGCCCTAAAAGACTTACAGGTGTCCCCTGAGCCCAGTCCGAGTCCTCTGGCAGCCGCCCATGTTCACCTGCACCCCCTATGCGGCTTGCCAGTCCTGAACATCCTCCACCTCCCCTATTGAGAGACCTTACTGCACTTTCTGTAAACGGTCTGGCCATTACCGCAGGGCTTGCTACCAGTTAAATGAGATGTCCCCAAGGCCAAGGACCGACCCTCAGGTGGAAAGCTTCCAAGGTCCAAGAAGGCGTCCAAATGGGAATCCAGGTTCCTATCGTCCTGCCCCCATGGAACTGTCCAGGTCAGCGGAGTCCCCTTAGATACCCTCATAGACATTGGCTCTCAAGTCACTACTGCTGATCACCAGGTGTTTGAATTCTCCAGTGAATTTCCAGGAGGTCTGTCACTTGTCACAAGTAATGGTACCCATACCCCTCATTTCTAACCAGTCAGCAGCCTCTCCAGGAGACTGGAAAAACGGAGCTGTACCCTCATATACGATCCTTAACCTAGCTGGGAAGATGAGGGAGTATTTAACCTTTACTTGTCTGGAGACTTTTTTTACCTGGATGAAAGCTGCCCTTTTCTTTTGTGTTTCCGCTGCGTAGTCCGGAAAGATAAATATTTTAACGTTGTTATATAATATTTCCCCTAATTCTCTAGCTCTCCTGAGAATGGCATCCCCATCTCTGAAGCTCAAAAGTTTAGTAATTATGGGTCTAGGGCGTTCTCCAGGAGGTGGGGGCTTTCCTGGAACCCTGTGTGCCCTTTCTATGCTGAAAAAGCTAGGAAGGCATTCAGCCCCTAGTGCGTTGGTAATCCATTGCGGCAAGAATGCTGCTGTATTTTCCCCCTCACTGCCCTCTGGGAAACCTACAAGTCTCAGATTACAGCGTCTAGATCTATCTTCGAGATCCGGGACCTTCTTTCTGAGTTCCTGATGTTCACTTTTCAGATTTGCCCAATCAGACCTCATGGCTTTCACTTCCCCTTCTAGGTTTATAAGGCGGGTTTCTGCTTCGCTGAATTTTTCACGTAATTTACTCACATCTTGACGCATTGTCCCTATCTCCATAGTCAGTGCTCAGTGCAGACAGAATTTCAGCCAGCCAGCTAGGTTGCTCAGCCCCCTCTTTCCCCTCCATGTAAATTTAGGCAGAAAATTACAGTCTGTATTGGAGGGCCCGGACGGAATAGCTCCAAGTTCAGGGGCTCGGGCATAGTTTGCGCGAGCAATCGGAGGGGAGGGTCGCCTGACGGGGTGTATGTGTTTTTTTTGTTTTGTTCCGTTTTGTTTTTTGCGAGGTATCCCTTCTCTCTGATGCTCCAACCCAAAGGAATAAATAACAAATAAAATTTTAGTATGGAATGTGAGGCGTCTGAGCGATATGGATTTTGCCAAGTCGCACCTACCCTGTGTGCTTTGTTTACTTGAAACACATTTACTACCGGATAGTGTACAAAAACTAAACAAAACTTGGTGGAGTGAACAATACAACTTGTGCTATTCTAACTATGCACGAGGGGTGTCAGTAATGGTACACAAAAATGTCAGGTATAACAAAAGAAAATAATCCTAGAAGGACGTTATGTATTTTTTCATTGTAATTTAGATGGTTTGATTTGTATCTTGGCCGCCTTATATATCCCTCCACCTTTCAAAGCTGCGGCATTGGAGTCCCTATTTGATTTCTCGAAAGATTTTCAGGACTGTCCACTGTTGGTGGCAGGGAACTTCAACGCCATAGCTAGCAAAGAGTTGGATAGATTAAGACTTGATGGAAGGGTAAGATCTGCCGGTGGGTCACCGTTGCCCCCCCCCTATTTAGGGAACTTGGTTTATTGGACCTGTGGAGGGAAAAAAAACCCTAATAAAAAACAATTCTCTTGTTGGAACAAATCTAGCAACACAATGTCTAGGATTGACTATATGCTGTGGTCCAGCAAAGGCAGGAAGGTCCTAAAGTTGACCCCCGTCATCACCTGCCCAAATGGGAGCTACTACAGGCAGAGAGCCGTGTCATTGGAGAACTCCAAGACTACCTGCTTACAGGCAAGATACCCGTCAGGCTACGCAAAGCTCATCCAGACATTGAGCTACAGAGAATCTGGCGACAAAGAAAACGTCTCTTTCTACAAAGAGGCCTACTCCTCAGAAATTCATTAGACTCAGTTACAGGGGAAAGTCCAGCAGATATGCATCCCCAGGTAAGATGCCAAGATGATCCTGGATGCCTACCATGATCAGTCCGCCCACTTTGGTATACACAAAACAGAGGCTATGATCTGGAGAAGGTTCTATTGGGTCGGTATGAAGACTGATATTGAGAGTTGGTGTCAAAATTGCCCTGATTGAAATCTTGCCAACAATCATCCCATCAGCACCTCCAGACTAGGAGAAATTGTGGCCATAGACCATGTGAAATTGGCCCCTACAAGATTCGGCTACTGTTATGCCCTGACCATGATTGACCACTACAGTAATTGGGCAGTAGTCGTTCCAGTAAGAGACTTGACAGCAAAAACCACAGCTATTGTGCTGTATCACAATTACATCAAACACTATAGTTGCTCTGAAGCCATCCTCTCAGACCAAGGTCCTTCTTTCCAGTCCCAACTCTTTCAAGAACTCTGTCAGTATCACGAATGCAAGAAACTTAGGACCACAGCGTACCACCCTCAGGGGAATGGAACGTATGAATCAGGTGGTTATCAACATGCTGAGAACAGCTGCAGTTTCTAAACCAGATGCATGGCCGGATCTACCGGGAGAATTGGTTGAGATCTACAACACCACCATTCACTGCTCTACTGACTATACTCTTTTCTATCTAATGTTTAGGTGAAAAGGTCAACTACCTAAGGACAGAGCCCTAGGAATCCACATTACAGATCCTCCTGACCTGCTACCACAAACAAACTGGGTTCAAGAACACCAGCGAAGAATCCAAGAGGCCCAAGAGATAGTTAACAGCAGGATGAAAGAAATCCACCACCATCAAGAGGAAGATTATAACCGGCGTGCCAATGCTCAACCTCTTAAGGTTGGTGACAAAGTCTGGCTGTAAGATGGGCATCGTTGGGAAATTTGACCCACTCTGGGAAGAAGATGCCTAAACCATTGTTGCAATTCCCCATGAAGCTACTGGTGTATACCAGATTAAAGAAATAGGAAAACAGCCTGTGAATGTCCATCGTAACAGACCTACCTATTAAAGCCTTGGCTGTTGAAAACGTCAAAGAGCCTCTTGTTCCAGTTTGCTTACCTTCCATAGGAGAGGTGCTCCTGAATACTGAACCCCTCTACCTGCCTTGCAGCCTAACTACAGGCCCAGTTCCAGCAGAGGTTCCCTATGTCCAGCCAAGAAGCCCAGTTCACCCTTCTTCCTATAAGCTGGCGGACAACCACCAACTTGACTCTGTTGTCTCTCCAGAAGAAGGACTACGGCTCAGTAGAGATGAGCGATTATGAATCGAGCGAGATGGTATTTGAAGGAATATTGCGGTATTCGAAAGATTCAAATTCAATCGAGTAGTGTGATAAATACGCGGGAAACATTTAAAATCCCTCCCATCGCAGTTGGTGCTTTTTTTAATCCAATCACCATGCAGGGAGGCCGTGAGGGACCCTGGGAGTACGCTTGCAGCGCGAAAACGGCGTCTACACTTATTGGATAGTTTAACCACATGACCTCGAATATTTAATAATTGACTTCCGCTTCTCGCCCGCAGATGCGCTTTCAATCTAGTCAGGGAGAGATGCTGGAGCAGGGAGAGATCGGTGTTAGTAGGTTCGGTCAGGCAGGATTACTACACAACCCAAATGTCCTTCTCAGGGCGAAGATCCAGCGAGAAAGTCATCTCTGCATCCAAAGCTTCTCAGTGCTAAGAAATAAATGATATAACAGCAGCATCAGGTGTATTCATCCCAGGACCCTGTGTGTACAGTGACTTATAGTGTCCCTGGTGTAGCCCAGTAAGGGAACCTGATATATACTGTTCCAATAGCCCAGTAAGGGCACCTGATATATACTGTTCCAATAGCCCAGTAAGGGCACCTGATATATACTGTTCCAATAGCCCAGTAAGGGCACCTGATATATACTGTTCCTGTAGCCCACTAAGGGCACCTGATATATACTGTTCCTGTAGCCCACTAAGGACACGTGATACATATTGTTCCAGTAGCCCACTAAGGGCACCTGATATATACTGTTCCTGTAGCCCACTAAGGACACGTTATACATACTGTTCCAGTAGCCCAGTAAGGGCACCTGATATATACTGTTCCAGTAGCCCAGTAAGGACACGTGATACATACTGTTCCATTAGCCCACTAAGGACACATTATACATACTGTTCCAGTAGCCCAGTAAGGGCACCTGATATATACTGTTCCAGTAGCCCACTAAGGGCACCTGATATACACTATTCCAGTAGCCCACTAAGGGCACCTGATATATACTGTTCCAGTAGCCCACTAAGGGCACCTGATATATACTGTTCCAGTAGCCCAGTAAGGGCACCTGATATATACTGTTCCAGTAGCCCACTAAGGGCACCTGATATATACTGTTCCAGTAGCCCAGTAAGGACACCTGATATATACTGTTCCAGTAGCCCACTAAGGGCACCTGATATATACTGTTCCAGTAGCCCACTAAGGGCACCTGATATATACTGTTCCAGTAGCCCACTAAGGGCATGTTATATATACTGTTCCAGTAGCCCAGTAAGGGCACCTGATATATACTGTTCCAGTAGCCCAGTAAGGGCACCTGATATATACTGTTCCAATAGCCCAGTAAGGGCACCTGATATATACTGTTCCTGTAGCCCACTAAGGGCACCTGATATATACTGTTCCTGTAGCCCACTAAGGACACGTTATACATACTGTTCCAGTAGCCCAGTAAGGGCACCTGATATATACTGTTCCAGTAGCCCAGTAAGGACACGTGATACATACTGTTCCATTAGCCCACTAAGGACACACTATACATACTGTTCCAGTAGCCCAGTAAGGGCACCTGATATATACTGTTCCAGTAGCCCACTAAGGGCACCTGATATACACTATTCCAGTAGCCCACTAAGGGCACCTGATATATACTGTTCCAGTAGCCCACTAAGGGCACCTGATATATACTGTTCCAGTAGCCCACTAAGGGCACCTGATATATACTGTTCCAGTAGCCCACTAAGGGCACCTGATATATACTGTTTCAGTAGTCCACTGAGGGCACCTGATATATACTGTTCCAGTAGCCCACTAAGGTCACGTTATACATACTGTTCCAGTAGCCCAGTAAGGGCACCTGATATACACTGTTCCAGTAGCCCACAAAGGACACGTCATACATTTTGTTCCAGTAGCCCACTAAGGGCAAGTCATCCATATTGTTCCAGTAGCCCACTAAGGGCACGTCATCCATATTGTTCCAGTAGCCCACTAAGGGCACGTCATCCATATTGTTCCAGTAGCCCACTAAGGGCACCTGATATATACTGTTCCAGTAACCCACTAAGGGCACGTCATCCATATTGTTCCAGTAGCCCACTAAGGGCACGTCATCCATATTGTTCCAGTAGCCCACTAAGGGCACCTGATATATACTGTTCCAGTAACCCACTAAGGGCACCTGATATATACTGTTCCAGTAACCCACTAAGGGCACGTGATACATACTGTTCCAGTAGCCCACTAAGGGCACGTGATATACACTGTTCCAGTAGCCCACTAAGGGCACGTCATCCATATTGTTCCAGTAGCCTACTACCTCTCCTAATTTTTGCTCAGCTGCGGTCTATCGTTCGTACAGCGTAATGCGGGATACGCGCGAATAACGACGCTCTACGGACGCACATTGGGATCATGTATGTAACGCTGTGCAAGAAATACGAAGGAAATGTGTGAACATTGCCGTAAAGGTTCGTAAAGCGTCCGCAAATATTTTTCCTTTGCAACTGCATTATACTGGGATTTTGGGGTGTTGGGTGCACCCAGGCATGCTCCCCCTAATGTCCCAGTGTCATTCCGGAGGTGTTGGCATCGTCTAGGGAGATTTCATGGGGACTTGGTGACCTCCAAGTGGTCGAATTTGGATTTCAAAGTGCCGAGAATCTTTTTCCCATAGACTATAATGGGATCGAATATTCCTTCGAATAGTCGAATCTCGGTGCCTATTCGATTCGAATTCTCGAAAGTCGAATATTTCACTACTCGTTCATCTCTACTGCTCAGTAGATCAACGAGAACAAAAAAAGGTCAACCTCCAGCTCGTTACCATGACCTGATTTTTGTTTAGGTTTGCCCCTCGATTTATTTCTTTCCACATAGTTGTAATTAGTGTAGTTAACTTTAGTTTCGTTAGTTAGGGAGTAAATGGACTTATACCTATTGTATATATATATGTTGCACTCAAGGACTTGATGACAAGTTATTTGCACTGTGGATAATTTGTATTATTGCCTTTGCATTGTTATTGTTGGTGTAAAACTGTTATTTCATATGCTTTCATATATTCATATTGCTTTATAACCCATGCTGTGCCTTAAAGTCCAGTCTTTTCCTCAAGGTGTTACGCCATGGATGGCTTTTCACAAGTGGGGGAGTATGTGGTGTCCAATCACGGGTGTTGCTATTGGTTACACCCGTCTGGGGTACCTTGGGCCCACCAGGGAATATTTCTATTCTAGGGGCCCACCCTACATACTATCAGATATACCTAGCGCCAAACCTTTCACATTACTATAGTGACTTTGCACAGTACTTTGTATGTGACCGGCAATTCTCGCTCACTGTAAGTAACTGGTCAGACACTCTATGCCAGGCATGGGGAACCTTAGGCCTTTCAGCTGTTGCAAAACTACAATTCCCATCATGGGAGTTGTAGTTTTGCAACAGCTGGAAGGACGAAGGTTCCCCATCCCTGTTCTATTATATAGGAGCTGTCCAGGCATGATGGGAGTTGTAGTTTTGCAATTGATGTAGAGTTGAATGTTCCCCGTCCCTGCTCTATGCACACAGCACAGCCGTCCACTTAAGTTTCTTAAAAGGTGACGTCCAATGAAACTAACTGGGGGATTATATGTCATCCTGAAGCTGCTAAACAGGGATACAGACCTCCTGCTCAGGGGCCCACCAATGGGTAGGGCCCACCGGGGGATTCCCCTGCTCCCCTGTGGGCCAGTCCGAGCCTGGGCTGAAGTATGGAAAGGGTTATTGTTTGTATGTCACACGGATCTGTGAACCTATAGGAATCCTCTCTTTTTCTCTCCCATCATCTCTCTCTTTACTTCTTCTATTGCACTCTAAACCTACTCACAGCGCACAATAGATACGCTGAGGAAGGAAGTTATGTGGGAAACAGGAAGAGTAAGTTAGAACCCCGCATGGGTAGGACGCAAGACAGGACACGGCTAACAGTTTTCTTCTCATTGATGCTACACAATATGCAGTGTTAGGCCAGGTTTACATATATGCGGTGGTGCAGCAGCGTTTCCCTCCGGCGCAGGAGAAAAGCGCCGGAGGGAAACGCATCATTGAACTGATCCCATTGTTTTCAATGGGATTGTTCAAAACATGCGGCAGGGAAATAGTGGCCGCCATATCGCCCTGACGGACCACGAAACAAATGCATGGCCGGGCAGGACGCATGCCGTTCGGCTCTGGGACCCGGCGTTCAGCGGAAGAGGAATGCCCTGCAGTGCCCAGGGGGAATGCCCCCCCGCAGCCGTCCAGTCTAAGCGCCCCCCCCTCTCACCCCTTCCCTCCCCACCCGTCCGGTCCGAAGCCCCGTCCAGCCGTCAATTCCGGTCCCTGCACACACAGCATTGACATGTGCAGCGCTCGCCGGCTGAGTTGGGGGGGGGGGGGGGGGCGCTCGGACAGGACTGGTGCCTGTCCCCCCTCCCCGGCACCAGTCCTGTTTGAGCGCACCCCCCCCCACCCCCACGCACACACCCCCGGCCGGCAAGTGCTGCACATGTTATGTTCTGTGTGTGCAGAGATGCCGGCATGTCACAGCTGGAGGAGCAGCTGCCCTGTAGTCCACAATGCTGTAACATAGGAGGAATGGATGTGCTGCAGCTGGCAGGATAAGGTATAGCTGTGTATGGCATCCTGCCTGCTGCAGAACATCCATTCCTCCTATGTTACAGCGCTGTACTGTTACTGAGGGCACTACAGGTCCCAGCATGCACCTCCCTGCATAGTAATGCACCCCTATATGCCCCTCTATACAGCAATACATCCCTATCTGCCTGTTGCTCCCCCAGTAATATATAGCCCCCCTGTTGCTCCCCCAGTAATATATAGCCCCCCCAGTAATATATAGCCCCCCTGTTGCTCCCCCAGTAATATATAGCCCCCCGGTAGCTCCCCCAGTAATATATAGCCCCCCTGTTGCTCCCCCAGTAATATATAGCCCCCCCAGTAATATATAGCCCCCCTGTTGCTCCCCCAGTAATATATAGCCCCCCTGTTGCTCCCCCAGTAATATATAGCCCCCCTGTTGCTCCCCCAGTAATATATAGCCCCCCAGTAATATACAGCCCCCCTGTTGCTCCCCCAGTAATATATAGCCCCCCTGTTGCTCCCCCAGTAATATATAGCCCCCCAGTAATATATAGCCCCCCTGTTGCTCCCCCAGTAATATATAGCCCCCCGGTAGCTTCCCCAGTAATATATAGCCCCCCTGTTGCTCCCCCAGTAATATATAGCCCCCCTGTTGCTCCCCCAGTAATATATAGCCCCCCGGTAGCTCCCCCAGTAATATATAGCCCCCCTGTTGCTCCCCCAGTAATATATAGCCCCCCCAGTAATATATAGCCCCCCTGTTGCTCCCCCAGTAATATATAGCCCCCCTGTTGCTCCCCCAGTAATATATAGCCCCCCTGTTGCTTCCCCAGTAGTATAGAGCCCCCTGTGCGCTCTCCCCCTGTAGTATAGAGCCCGCCTGTGCGCTCTCCCCCTGTAGTATACAGCCCCCCTGTGCGCTTTCCCCAGTAGTATATAGCCCACCTGTGCGCTCTCCCCCAGTAGTATATAGCCCCCCGGTGTCCTCTCCCCCTCCCATATAGTCCCCCTGTGCGCTCTCCCCCTGTAGTATATAGCCCCCCTGTTGCTCCCCCAGTAATATATAGCCCCCCTGTTGCTCCCCCAGTAATATATAGCCCCCCTGTTGCTTCCCCAGTAGTATATAGCCCACCTGTGCGCTCTCCCCCTGTAGTATAAAGCCCCCCTGTGCGCTCTCCCCCTGTAGTATATAGCCCCCATGTGCGCTCTCCCCCTGTAGTATAGAGCCCGCCTGTGGCGCTCTCCCCCTGTAGTATATAGCCCCCCTGTGCGCTTTCCCCAGTAGTATATAGCCCCCCTGTGCGCTCCCCCAGTAGTATATAGCCCCCCGGTGTCCTCTCCCCCTCCCATATAGTCCCCCTGTGCGCTCTACCCCTCCCATATAGCCCCCCTGTGAGCTACCCCCATTGAAAATTACAAAAAAAACATATAGGGGAAAAAATGTCAACTGATGAGAGCAACTTGTGACAACTGATGGAAAATTATGATTTTTAATGGAAAAAAGGATAGAAAAACTGGATGACAACTGATGCATTTTTGGCATCAGTTGTGACATCAGTTGTGGTCAGTTTTTGGAAAAAAAACGTAACTGATGCAAACTTATATATGTAAACCCAGCCTTAGACCCTCACAGGAGAGGACAAGTCAGAGACAACCTCAACCCACGCCGTGGACTAGGAGAGTCACAGTGGAGGACAGTATCCTGTGTCACCCTCTAGGACGGTACAGCCGACATTGGTGGGCATTAGGTGGTGTGAAGCCCCAAAAGTCAACACATTGGCACAAGTAATTTCTTCTTCTACCTCATCCTCCAACGTCCCGGCAGAGCACAGTACTACTTGGGTTGAGACTCTAACAACATCCTCCTCGCTGCTACTCTGCTTCTTTGTATCTGTCAGCACACTACTCAGTTCACACGACTGTACCCTCACCTACCTTCCCATCACAGATCGGGTTGCTGTATTGTCAAGTATTCGTCTACAAGTATTATCAAGTGTCTTATCGAATGCTTTCTTAAGAGAAACCTCTACTGTCAAAGCAAAGCTGTATAACCTGCTGCACACAAGTACCTCCCAAGTAAAAACGAGAATTATATATGGTAAAGAGACTTTGTGATTCTTCACCCCACACCGACACAGTGTACACTACAGCCTTGGGACACTTCCCCTGTCTGTGGGTGTCGGTACCGATAGTCTGGGAGGGTCACTACACCACTCCGGCCCACCGTGATGTTCTCCCTGGTAGCAGCCCGGCAGGACACAGACACAGGGGAAAAGGGTACAGCCGGCCTTCTAAAATAAAAGCAGGCGTGCCATCCCACCTGTGTGCCTACCTGGCACTGGCGTCACGACATAACACACTAAGGCCCGGTTGTATCTCGGCCAACCACCACCGGAGTGGCGACACACTTCACCACCTAGCAAGTGACCGTCCGATCCTCTGACAACACCCCGGCGGTATATACACCACCACACGGCCATATCTGTTCTCTCTCCCATATAATTAGAATAAGATTACATTCCCCTCCTGCTCTCTGGTCATCTCACTTTCCTCTCTCTCTTCCGGCCTCTTTGTCTTTTTATAAACTTGTTAAGTGTTTCCTCTATTTGTTATGTTCTCATTTCCAGGACGATGTTTGGATTTCTTTGGCCGATCTCCAGGGAAGATCATGAATTCTGTGAAATGAGGACGATGGGTCGGTGTCATTGCGGGAACTCCCAGGGTGCGACACTGAAGAGGTGAGCGAAAGACATGACATAGCAATACAGAGAGTAACGGAGAACGACCAGCACTTACACAATGGAGGAAGTCAGGGGGATGGGAGAGATTACTGTACATTTACCTAATAGTGATGAGTTCATTGTTTCTTAAAGGCGCAGTAATGTAATTACTATTCTGCTGCTATTAGCAAGAATAAAGAAGAAATCTGAAAAAAAAAAAAAAACAAATAATGAAAAAGTAACAAAATAAAACACAAATAGCAAAAACAAACCAACAAAAGAACACAATAAGAAAGAGAAATCTGTAACTGTGAAGAGTCCATACAGGGACACAGAGAGAAAGGATCAGCCGGGGATCAGTTCAACAAAAAGCCGAAAAACTCAAATGAATCAAATATTTTGTCTTTCTTCTTATGAGAAAAACAAACATCAACAAGAAGAATGATGGTATTATTACATTAGCAAAACGGTATAAACGCTGAGTGACCTCAACCGTGCCAGACACCGCCAAACTACTGCCTACAGATATCACATCATGAATGCAGAATATAACAGCTATAATACTGCTCCTATATACAGGGATATACTACTATAATACTGCTCCTATATACAGGAATATACTACTATAATACTGCTCCTATATACAGGAATATACTACTATAATACTGCCTCCTATATACAGGAATATAACTACTATAATACTGCTCCTATATACAGGAATATACTACTATAATACTGCTCCTATATACAGGGATATAACTACTATAATACTGCTCCTATATACAGGAATATAACTACTATAATACTGCTCCTATATACAGGGATATAACTACTATAATACTGCTCCTATATACAGGAATATACTACTATAATACTGCTCCTATACACAGGGATATAACTACTATAATACTGCTCCTATATACAGGAATATAACTACTATAATACTGCTCCTATATACAGGAATATACTACTATAATACTGCTCCTATATACAGGGATATAACTACTATAATACTGCTCCTATATACAGGAATATAACTACTATAATACTGCTCCTATATACAGGGATATAACTACTATAATACTGCTCCCTATATACAGGAATATACTACTATAATACTGCTCCTATATACAGGGATATAACTACTATAATACTGCCCCCTATATACAGGAATATACTACTATAATACTGCTCCTATATACAGGAATATACTACTATAATACTGCTCCTATATACAGGGATATACTACTATAATACTGCTCCTATATACAGGGATATACTACTATAATACTGCTCCTATATACAGGTATATACTACTATAATACTGCCCCCTATATACAGGGATATAACTACTATAATACTGCTCCTATATACAGGTATATACTACTATAATACTGCCCCTATATACAGGGATATAACTACTATAATACTGCTCCTATATACAGGAATATAACTACTATAATACTGCCCCTATATACAGGAATATAACTACTATAATACTGCCCCTATATACAGGAATATAACTACTATAATACTGCTCCTATATACAGGAATATAACTACTATAATACTGCCCCCTATATACAGGAATATACTACTATAATACTGCTCCTATATACAGGAATATAACTACTATAATACTGCTCCTATATACAGGAATATACTACTATAATACTGCTCCCTACATACAGGAATATACTACTATAATACTGCCCCCTATATACAGGGATATACTACTATAATACTGCTCCTATATACAGGAATATAACTACTATAATACTGCTCCTATATACAGGGATATAACTACTATAATACTGCTCCCTATATACAGGAATATACTACTATAATACTGCTCCTATATACAGGGATATAACTACTATAATACTGCCCCCTATATACAAAAGTATACTACTATAATACTGCTCCTATATACAGGAATATACTACTATAATACTGCTCCTATATACAGGAATATACTACTATAATACTGCTCCTATATACAGGAATATACTACTATAATACTGCTCCTATATACAGGAATATACTACTATAATACTGCCCCTATATACAGGGATATACTACTATAATACTGCTCCTATATACAGGAATATAACTACTATAATACTGCTCCTATATACAGGGATATACTACTATAATACTGCTCCTATATACAGGAATATACTACTATAATACTGCTCCCTATATACAGGGACATAACTACTATAATACTGCTCCTATATATAGGAATATACTACTATAATACTGCTCCTATATACAGGGATATAACTACTATAATACTGCCTCCTATATACAGGAATATAACTACTATAATACTGCTCCTATATACAGGGATATAACTACTATAATACTGCTCCTATATACAGGAATATACTACTATAATACTGCTCCTATATACAGGAATATACCTACTATAATACTGCTCCTATATACAGGAATATAATACTATAATACTGCTCCTATATACAGGAATATAACTACTATAATACTGCTCCTATATACAGGGATATACTACTATAATACTGCTCCTATATACAGGGATATAACTACTATAATACTGCTCCTATATACAGGGATATAACTACTATAATACTGCTCCTATATACAGGAATATACTACTATAATACCGCTCCTATATACAGGAATATACTACTATAATACTGCTCCTATATACAGGGATATACTACTATAATACTGCCCCTATATACAGGAATATACTACTATAATACTGCTCCTATATACAGGAATATAACTACTATAATACTGCTCCCTATATACAGGGATATAACTACTATAATACTGCTCCTATATACAGGGATATAACTACTATAATACTGCTCCTATATACAGGGATATACTACTATAATACTGCCCCTATATACAGAAATATAACTACTATAATACTGCTCCTATACACAGGAATATACTGCTATAATACTGCTCCCTATATACAGGAATATAACTACTATAATACTGCTCCTATATACAGGGATATACTACTATAATACTGCTCCTATATACAGGGATATACTACTATAATACTGCTCCCTATATACAGGGACATAACTACTATAATACTGCTCCTATATATAGGAATATACTACTATAATACTGCTCCTATATATAGGAATATACTACTATAATACTGCTCCTATATACAGGGATATACTACTATAATACTGCTCCTATATACAGGAATATAACTACTATAATACTGCTCCTATATACAGGAATATACTACTATAATACTGCTCCTATATATAGGAATATACTACTATAATACTGCTCCTATATACAGGAATATAACTACTATAATACTGCTCCTATATATAGGAATATACTACTATAATACTGCTCCTATATACAGGAATATAACTACTATAATACTGCCTCCTATATACAGGGATATAACTACTATAATACTGCCCCCTATCTGTGAGGACGTGTGTTGGTAGCTCTCCTGCATAGCTCTGATGCCTGGAGAAAGCCCGGGGCGGGGCCACCCTGGGTGGGGAAGCTCCCCAAGCAAGGCCCAGGCTCCAAGGCCTACACTGGGAGACAACTCCCAGCATTCTAAGGTGGATGGAAATCCCAAAGTTACCAGCAAGAAAAGCAGCAGTGAGAATGTAAGCGGCACAAGTATGGTGAAGGAAGAAAGACAAAAGACAAAACAGCAGCAGGAAGCCCAAGGCCAAGCCAGCAAGGTGAGTGCATGGTGAGACAAGCAGCAGGTGCACAGCCCCCCACTCCTGCACCCAGACAGAAGAGGAGAGACAGACCCTGCAGGAGAACATCAGGCAGCAGGTGATGGTCTCCAGGATGGTGGGTCACGGCAAGACCAGATCTGCAGCAAAGCTGGAACCAGGCAACTGCAAACAGCCTGAGAGACCACAGAGGCCTACACCAGAGGAGAAGGAGCCTGAGAGACTACAGAGGCCTACACCTGAGGAGAAGGAGCCAAAGAGACCACAGAGACCTACACCTGAGGAGAAGGAGCTAAAGAGACCACAGAGACCTACACCAGAGGAGAAGGAGCCAGAGAGACCACAGAGACCTACACCAGAGGAGAAGGAGCCAGAGAGACCACAGAGACCAACACCAGAGGAGAAGGAGCCTGAGAGACCACAGAGACCTACACCAGAGGAGAAAGAGCCAGAGAGACCACAGAGACCTACACCAGAGGAGAAGGAGCCAGAGAGACCACAGAGACCAACACCAGAGGAGAAGGAGCCTGAGAGACCACAGAGACCTACACCAGAGGAGAAAGAGCCAGAGAGACCACAGAGACCTACACCTGAGGAGAAGGAGCCAGAGAGACCACAGAGACCTACACCAGAGGAGAAGGAGCCAGAGAGACCACAGAGACCTACACCTGAGGAGAAGGAGCCAAAGAGACCACAGAGACCTACACCAGAGGAGAAAGAGCCTGAGAGACCACAGAGACCTACACCTGAGGAGAAGCCAGAGAGACCACAGAGGCCTACACCAGAGGAGAAGGAGCCTGAGAGACCACAGAGGCCTACACCAGAGGAGAAGCCAGAGAGACCACAGAGGCCTACACCAGAGGAGAAGGAGCCAGAGAGACCACAGAGACCTACACCAGAGGAGGAGCCTGAGAGACCACAGAGGCCTACACCAGAGGAGAAGGAGCCAGAGAGACCACAGAGACCTACACCAGAGGAGGAGCCTGAGAGACTACAGAGGCCTACACCTGAGGAGAAGCCAGAGAGACCAGCAGCACCAGCAGAGAAGGAGCCAGAGAGAGCACCTGAGCTGCAGATGGCGGAGGAGATCCCAGGTCTGGTAAGGAGGATGGGGGAGCTAAAACACCATAAGCAAATGCTGCAAATGCAGATTGACTGTATATACAACCTAAAAACTGTCCACCCTGAGAGTAATACCCTGTATGATGCTAAGCTGCACTCCCTGAGCATTGAGCTGGCTGAGGTGGTGAGGGAGATGGACTGTGTCCTGGAGAGGATGGGGCCTCTGGCTGAGACTTACCACAACCAGGAACGCTTTGCTGCCCAAGCTCAGACTGTATCATCCCAGTCCAGACCCTCAGACGCTGCGTCTATGTCCCAGCGAGGGCCACGTGTCATCCTGCAGGCCCCAAGCTTTGTGTTCCAGGAGGGGAAACATCAGCAGGGACAACAGCCAAAAACATCTCCGGCTGTCCCTGAGCAACAAACTATCCCTCAGACTGCACATGTACTACAAGTCCCAGCCAACACTGCACAGCAGCAGGACAGGGGAGAGTCATCTGTGTGTGAGACTGTGGACAGTAATGGTGATCATGCTGTGTCTGACCTTCAGACAGCAGCACGTGGACTACAAGTCCCAGGAGAAGAATCATCGGCACCACAAGTCCCAGCCAACACTGCACAGCAGCAGGACAGTGGACAATTATCTCGGTGTCAGACTGTGGACAGTAGTGGTGGTCATGGTGTAGCTGAGGGGTCAGGGGTTGGAGGGGATACGCAGTCTGTGTGGGAGATGGAACCATCTGATGATGCCATGGTAGATGGGGTGGTGGAGATAGAAAATAATGTTGCATGTGATTTCCCCCCATTACCCCCACAGGTTGAGGCTGCCCCTTCTAGTACAGATCCTCACCCTAAACCCCCTGAGAGTGCCCCTCGTCGGGAACCTCCCAGAAACGCCTGGAGTCGGGGTGCCCCATCATTCACCCCCAGTGCCCATTATACCGGCCAGGCGTTTAAGAGGAGGAACGTGGTGAGGTTCAAACATAAGGGCAACAAGGAAGACCTCCCTGCCAGGAGACTGGTGATCCGGGAGCTCCTGTGCCACCAGATGGAAGACCTCCCTGCCAGGAGACTAGTCATCCGGGAGCTCCTGTGCCACCAGATGGGAGACCTCCCTGCCAGGAGACTAGTCATCCGGGAGCTCCTGTGCCACCAGATGGGGTTCTCGCCAGCCGACATCCTGGCTGTAATAAACCTTCCAGACAGACAGGGCTATGACGTTAGCTTTAAGCTCATGTCCAGTCTGGATCGGTTTTGGGCGCAGTTTCCCAGGTTTAGGGACACCGAGGGCTGGAGTCATTTCATCCTCATTCCCATTTCTAAGCCCGATACGGCCACGGTAAATATCATCTTCTGGAATGAGTCTGTTCCCCCCCAGGATATAGTGGTATGGCTCAGGAGACACTGTGACCTCATGTCTGACCTCACCAAAGCCCGTGATGATGATGGGATCTGGACTGGAGGGTGGCGGGCACTAGTGAAACTACGGCAGCATAATAACATCACGCTGCATCTCCCCAATTCCTTCTTCATTGGGAGAGAGAAGGGGGTCTGTTTCTATCCGGGGCAGCCCAGGAAATGCTTTAAGTGTGGTAAACTGGGTCATGTGGCGAGTGTGTGCACGGTGCTGAGGTGCAACCTGTGTGGGGAGGTCGGCCATGTCAGTTCCATCTGCAAAAACATCCGCTGTAACCTATGTGGTAGGATCGGCCACCCGCATAGGGAATGCCCAGATGCCTGGCACAACATATGTGGAGATCTCCCTGACCAGGACTTGCTGGCAGCCACAGACGTCTTAGAGGAGGAGGCTCTAATATCAGGGACAGTACTGACCAGACAGGAGGTCCAGCGGGGGTCAGATAATGTAACACCAGATAATGTAACACCAGGTCCATCATCAGAGGGGGTGCAGGGACACACAGAGGGGGTACAGAGATGCACAGAGGGGGTGCAAGGACACACACAGGCCACCTCAGACCAGCAGCAGCCACAGACGGTCTCCTCTATGTCACCATCTGTATCTGAGGAAATAAAGTGCAATAAAAGGAAGAAAAAAGACCCGTCCTCCCGCAAACCTGAGGAGAGTCCTAGCGCTGGCCAGAGGGCCAAGAAACAGGTCACTAGCGGTGATGGAATCATGGTCTTATCTAATAGATATGATGTCCTCTCAGAATCAGATGGTGACTACGAGAAGGAGCTAGGAAGGATTGACAAAGAGAGTGAAGAGGACACAGGGCTCCCCCGCACAAAAAAGAAAACCCCCACTATAGAGACTCCGACACAGTCAGATATGGGGGGTAGAGACAGCGACTCTGACATGTGATGATGGCAGTCACTTATATGGTCTTCTATTGTCTTCTCATGGCTGGGTTCACATTAAACATCATCTCCAGTAATGCCAACAGTATAAAAGTAAGAAGGACGAGACATGCAGTATACGACCATCTGAGACACCTGAATGCTGATGTCATCTTCTTACAAGAGACACGTCTAACGTCATCTGTACTGTTGTCTGAGACCCAGAGAGATTGGACGTCTGGTCCGTCCTTTTGGTCGCTGGCTGTAGAGCCTTATGCTGGAGTAGCCATATTGTTTACTACAACTGACGTGACTGTGCATAGGATGACTGAGGTTGTTATGGGGAGGTGTCTGGTCCTTGAGGTCACTGTCCACGGCAGACGGCTCAGGCTTATTAACATCTATGGCCCACAGACAGTGACTGAAAGGATCCATGTCCTTAATGAGGTGAAGCCATACCTCTTTACCTCTATGACCGTTGTATTAGCTGGAGACTTTAACGTTGCCCGGTCATCAGGTGACAGGTCCTCCGGCAGAGCTGTGGTCAGGGACTCTACAGTCCTTAATAACATCATTTTGCAGGCTGGTCTGAGTGATGTGTTTGCACAGGGTGGGAGGAGGCCAAAATTCACATACTGCTGTGGTGATAGGAGGAGTAGAATAGATCTGGCGTTTGTGAATCCCACAGAAACTGTTAGCGGGATGAGTGAGAAAGCCGTCCCATACTCCGACCACCTGGCCTTGTGTTTCTGTCTGGGAGTCGCTAAACGTCCAGATCTTGGTAGGGGATTATGGAAACTTAATTCCAGCCTCCTGGATGACGTTTATGTCCAGCGTTATGTTCACTCCCTCTTCCAGAACCAACTTGAGAGAGTGGACTTCTATGACAACATGGCTGACTGGTGGGAGGATGTCAAGGAGGAGATCCGCTCCCTCTTGAGGAAACTGTCTATTAGGAGAGGGAAGAGTAAGTATGGCCAGTATCTAAGACTGCGCAAAGAATTGGAGTCACTCTATTCGGTGGGTGGGGGTGACCAACAAAGGATTGACCGGCTGAAATCCGAGATGAGCCAGTATCAGTATAGTAGGTATACCTCCCTGGTGGTTGAACGGAATTATGGGTCCTTAGGGTCTCCTGATCCCTTTGAGAATTGCCGGGAGCGTGTGGCAAAGAAAATAATCTCTGGTCTCACTGACCCCCAGGGTGTTTTGCAGGAATCTCGGGAGGGTATCCTGGGGGTCGTGAGATCGTACTATACTGACTTGTTTCAGATGAAGGCTTTGGATAAGGAAAAGGTGACCCAATTCTTGGAGGCAACTCCAGTGCCTGATACTAATAATTTGGACTTTTCTCCTTTGACAGCAGAATTATCGGTGGAGGAGGTCAAAGAGGCCATTGATAAGTTACATCTGAAGAAGGCACCAGGTCCAGATGGTATCACAGCTGAATTCTATAAGAAATTTAGAGACCTCTTGGCTCCAATCCTTGTGGATGTATATAGGAATTGTCTAGAAAATCACCTGATGCCTCCATCCATGAGGGTCTCATCGTTGATTCTGCTGTCTAAAGGTAAAGACCCTAGCGACATCAAGAACTGGAGGCCAATTGCCCTCTTGAATGTCGATAGGAAGATTCTGGCAAAAATTCTGTTCTCTAGATTAGTTTGTTTGTCCCCGGCACTGTTGGCAGGCTGTCAGTATGGCACAGTAAAAGGGCGGAACATCTCTGGAGCGGTGCTCTCCATCAGGGAGATGTTTGAGAGATGTAAGGCCCTTGGGTGTGGGAGATATGTTGTAGGTCTTGACCAGGCTAAAGCCTTTGACAGAGTAGATCATGTTTATCTATGGGCCACTTTATCAAAGTACGGTATTCCGGGACAATTCATAGATTGGCTAAAAACTTTGTACTGTGAGGCTGAGAGCTTTCCTCTGATCAATGGTTGGCAGGGTGGCACATTCAGGGTAGAGGCAGGGGTGCGACAAGGTTGTCCCCTGAGTCCGCTGCTGTATGTGTTTGCTATCGATCCGTTCCTGAGGTCACTGCAGCGGTGTGGTTTTCAGGGGGTACCGGTCCCCCATTGCTTGCCCCTGGATGTTGTTGCCTACGCGGATGATGTGACTGTAGTGATATCTGAGCCTCGTGAGGTGGAGATGTTGTCTGCAGCCATCAGAAGCTACTCGGAGGCCTCAGGGTCTCTGGTCAACCTTGAGAAGAGTCAAGCTTCCTGGACATTGAGTAGAGACCCAGATTTTGATCTGCCACAGTTTGCCAAGGCCTCCACCCATATTAAGATCCTTGGGGTTAAAGTGTCACTGTCGTGAATTTTTTTTTTCCAGAAATCAATAGTCCAGGCGATTTTAAGAAACTTTGTAATTGGGTTTATTATCCGAAAAATGCATTTTTATCATGAAAAAGCAGTTTGAAGCTCTCCCCCCTGTCTTCATTGTTCTCCTATGGAGAGAGCTAAAGAAAAGACCAAAACAGGACAACAAAGAGTTAATCTACAAATCCCTCAAGGGATATCTCCTGTGACAGTCACCAGTGACCTGTCTGAGCTCAGATTACAGCTGTCACCCAGCTCCGTGCCTGTAATCCTCTGTTATCTGCTTTCTGCTGCCGGCTAACTCCCTCCTTCCTCCTCCCCCCTCCCCTCTCCATAGAGCAGACAGGGGACGTCTCCTGCAACAAGTCACAATTTTCAGATTTTTTGGAGTGGATGAAAAAGAGGAAGGAGGGGGGGGACCTGGGAAAAGGCTTTTTACATGCAGATAATGGCAGATTTGGCTAATAAACCCAATTACAAAGTTTCTTAAAATCGCCTGGACTATTGATTTCTGCAAAAAAAAAAAAATACGACAGTGACTCTTTAAATTCGGGAGGGATGACAATTCCAGGCTAAATTGGGAGGAAAAGTTGGAAGCCGGAAATGTAAAGGTTCAGCGGTGGAAGAACTGGAGGCTGACCTATAGAGAGCGGATCTCAATGTTGAAGACTTACCTGGTCCCCGTCTTCTTGTACGTCTCTGTCGTCTTTCCTTTGCCAGAATCTTTCTCGGCTAGGCTCTTTAGCCTGTTCTTTCAGCTCTTATGGGGGAAAAGGTTGAACCCAGTAAAAAGAGGGATAACTTACCTGCAGAGGAGAGAGGGTGGGCTAGATATGTTAAATCCAAGGGCGTTCTTTGACTCCATGTTTCTTAAAGTAAATTTTGGTTGCCTGGACTCAAATAACAGTCCTCTGTGGGTGAATAGTATCAGGGATTGGATATTGCCTTTTGCAGAACCTTGGATGCGAGGCGGCAGTCTCAAGAGGGGAAGATCGACTCCTGGACACCTTCCCCAGTATCTGGAGTACGGTATACGATGTCTCAAGAAATGGGTTATAGATAAATCTTTCATTGAGAGTAAAACCAGGAGAGATCTATACTCCAGAGTGTGTAGGACTTTCTACAGTGTACAGCCTGCACTTAGAGACTGTCCAACCACAACCCTGCAGGACAGTCTGAGGCTTCTCAATGGTCCGCGGCTCCCCCCTAAGTTCTGGGATATCTCCTGGCTTTCATTGCAGGGGAAGCTCTTTGTTAGGGGAAACCTGAAATTCCTCAGTGTGTCAGATCGCATGTGTCCCTTGGGTTGTCAGCAGGAGGAGACTATGGATCACTTCATCTCAGAGTGCTGGGGTGGACGGAAAATCTGGTGTGACATATCAGCCAAGCTACAGATCCCCACATTACAGTCCCTGAAATACCCAGAAATCATCTATGGGGTCACATCTAATGGGAATAATATCAACCGGGGGACCCTGTATCTGATCATCTCTGTGACCAAGTACTACCACTGGCACACAAGAACACGAGTCTCCATACATAGTGAGCCATTCAATCACAGCAAAGCCATATCCCTCATCATGTCAGAGCTCAGGTGGATCCGGGCACTAGAGGTCAGGAAAAAAGGGGAGAACATCAGATTATGGAGGAACGTCCATCTGGACTAATGTATTGTATTGTATATTGTATATTGTCATGGAGGCTATTATTTATTTATTTACTTCTTTTTATTTCCTTTAGTTAAAATGGATTTAAGTTACAATTAGTATAATTTTATTTTATTATGCACAAGTATAAGTTATACTGTATGATTATTTATTTTTTCTGATGGAAAAGTATTTTTGTATTTATGTTTGTTTTATATCAATAAAAATTGCCTCCTATATACAGGAATATAACTACTATAATACTGCTCCTATATACAGGAATATAACTACTATAATACTGCCTCCTATATACAGGAATATAACTACTATAATACTGCTCCTATATACAGGAATATAACTACTATAATACTGCTCCTATATACAGGAATATAACTACTATAATACTGCCTCCTATATACAGGAATATACTACTATAATACTGCCTCCTATATACAGGGATATAACTACTATAATACTGCTCCTATATACAGGGATATAACTACTATAACACTGCTCCCTATATACAGGGATATAACTACTATAACACTGCTCCCTATATACAGGGATATAACTACTATAACACTGCTCCCTATATACAGGGATATAACTACTATAATACTGCTCCTATATACAGGGATATAACTACTATAATACTGCTCCCTATATACAGGAATATAACTACTATAATACTGCTCCCTATATACAGAAATATAACTACTATAATACTGCCCCCTATATACAGGAATATAACTACTATAATACTGCTCCTATATACAGGGATATAACTACTATAATACTGCTCCCTATATACAAGAATATAACTACTATAATACTGCTCCTATATACAGGAATATAACTACTATAATACTGCTCCTATATACAGGGATATAACTACTATAATACTGCTCCCTATATACAGGAATATAACTACTATAATACTGCCCCCTATATACAGGAATATAACTACTATAATACTGCTCCTATATACAGGGATATAACTACTATAATACTGCTCCTATATACAGGGATATAACTACTATAATACTGCTCCCTATATACAGGAATATACCTACTATAATACTGCTCCTATATACAGTGATATAACTACTATAATACTGCTCCTATATACAGGAATATACTACTATAATACTGCTCCTATATACAGGAATATAACTACTATAATACTGCCCCCTATATACAGGGATATACTACTATAATACTGCTCCTATATACAGGAATATACTACTATAATAATGCTCCTATATACAGGAATATAACTACTATAATACTGCTCCTATATACAGGAATATAACTACTATAATACTGCTCCTATATACAGGGATATAACTACTATAATACTGCTCCTATATACAGGAATATACTACTATAATACTGCTCCTATATACAGGAATATAACTACTATAATACTGCTCCTATATACAGGGATATAACTACTATAATACTGCTCCTATATACAGGAATATACTACTATAATACTGCTCCTATATACAGGAATATAACTACTATAATACTGCTCCCTATATACAGGGATATAACTACTATAATACTGCTCCTATATACAGGAATATAACTACTATAATACTGCTCCTATATACAGGGATATAACTACTATAATACTGCTCCTATATACAGGAATATAACTACTATAATACTGCTCCTATATACAGGAATATAACTACTATAATACTGCTCCTATATACAGGAATATAACTACTATAATACTGCTCCTATATACAGGGATATAACTACTATAATACTGCCCCCTATATACAGGGATATAACTACTATAATACTGCTCCTATATACAGGGATATAACTACTATAATACTGCTCCTATATACAGGAATATCGTCTGTATATCTCGGTCGGAGCTGGTCATAGTCTCCCGTCCTGACATGTGGTGGGTTATTAGTCGGGTTGTCGTTCCTCATCTCTTCCGGACGTTCACCGTTGCTTTATATGGCGTAGAATCTCTTGGAATTTTCTCCGATAATCTGGGATGAGCGGCCGTGGGAAGAAGCTATTTATAGCGATAACTAATGAAGCTTTCATCTCTCTGTAAATCCGCTCTGGTGACGTATATTGGGGTGCGGGACCCCCAGAGAGATCACAGCGCCGTCTCTGATCACTGTCCCTGGATCTGCACATTTTGTTAAGTTGAGACACATGATCCCTACCGGTATATAGACGCTGGTATATAGACATCTGGCCGGTATATAGATGCTGGTATATAGACATCTGGCTGGTATATAGACGCCGGTATATAGACATCTGGCCAGTATATAGATGCTGGTATATACACATCTGGCCGGTATATAGACATCTGGCCGGTATATAGACATCTGGCCGGTATATAGACATCTGGCCAGTATATAGACACTGGTATATACACATCTGGCCGGTATATAGACGCCGGTATATACACATCTGGCCGGTATATAGACGCCGGTATATACACATCTGGCCGGTATATAGACGCCGGTATATAGACGCTGGTATATAGACATCTGGCCGGTATATAGACGCCGGTATATACACATCTGGCCGGTATATAGACGCCGGTATATACACATCTGGCCGGTATATAGACGCCGGTATATACACATCTGGCCGGTATATATGTAGTGGCCCAGAACAGAAGATTTTTCCCTAATTATAAGTCTGTATCTGTATTTATTTCTATTCTGACTGTATCTGTTCTGAAAGGAATAACGGCCACTACAAATTGTTAGTGTTATGTCACCCCCCAGTGTTCAAGTTTGGTATTACTCATTTCTCATACATATTGATTTATTTGTTGGTTAGTAGTGTGATGATGCAACTTGCCTGATGTCATGTGACCTCCCCAGCTGCCATAGTAACCATAACAGCTGTTGAGCTCTGGCTGGGATCAGTTGGTCACGCCCCTTTTTCTAGAGACTTCCCTCTACCTTCAAGGGGGAAGGACGTTGTGTCTCCTCAAGAGAAGTCGCCACAACCCTGCGGTATCCTCTCTATTGCTGGTCTGAAGTATTCCTGTCTAGTCCACATCGTCCTGACTCTTCAATTATCACATTTATCTACGATTTGGACGTCGTTTCCAGTCAGTCGCTTCATCATTGAAGTATCCTATTCAGCCTGTTTACCCAGCATTATACTCCCGAGACTACTACGCCCATCATTCAGTTGTCCCTCACTCAAAGTAACGCTACTACACCACGGCCTATTGCAGCAGCATCTACCACCATCAGGTATATTTAGGTTCAATCCTGGTTGTGTCCGGAGAGACTGTTGCTATTGGTAACCACCGAGTTAATAAACGTACAACTACCGTTGTTTCTGGTCCCTGGCATTGGTTTGATTATTGGTGCCGTGACTAAGGACAACGAAGAATCGTGTGGTGTGGCGGGTGGCGCTTGGAGAGATGCCGTCAGTCAGTCAGCGCCCCTCGTACCATAACCGTAACCGAATACCTGGTCATTGACTAACTGGGCTAAATCTACTATTACCTCACCACATATAGACGCCGGTATATAGACACCTGGCCGGTATATAGACACCTGGCCGGTATATAGACACCGATATATAGACGCCTGGCCGGTATATAGACACCGATATATAGACGCCTGGCCGGTATATAGACGCCGGTATATACACATCTGGCCGGTATATAGACCCCGGTATATAGACGCCTGGCCGGTATATAGACACCGATATATAGACGCCTGGCCGGTATATAGACACCGGTATATAGACACCTGGCCGGTATATAGACACCGGTATATAGACACCTGGCCGGTATATAGACACCGATATATAGACATCTGGCCGGTATATAGACACCGGTATATAGACACCGATATATAGACGCCTGGCCGGTATATAGACACCGGTATATAGACACCTGGCCGGTATATAGACACCGATATATAGACATCTGGCCGGTATATAGACGCCGGTATATACACATCTGGCCGGTATATAGACACCGGTATATACACATCTGGCCGGTATATACACATCTGGCCGGTATATAGACGCTGGTATATAGACATCTGGCCGGTATATAGATGCTGGTATATAGACATCTGACCGGTATATAGACGCCTGGCCGGTATATAGATGCCGGTATATAGACATCTGACCGGTATATAGACACCGGTATATAGACATCTGGCCGGTATATAGACACCGGTATATACACATCTGGCCGGTATATACACATCTGGCCGGTATATAGACGCTGGTATATAGACATCTGGCCGGTATATAGATGCTGGTATATAGACATCTGACCGGTATATAGACGCCTGGCCGGTATATAGATGCCGGTATATAGACATCTGACCGGTATATAGACACCGGTATATAGACACCTGGCCGGTATATAGACACCGATATATAGACGCCTGGCCGGTATATAGACACCGGTATATACACATCTGGCTGGTATATAGACGCCGGTATATAGACGCCTGGCCGGTATATAGACACCGGTATATACACATCTGGCCGGTATATAGACGCCGGTATATAGACACCTGGCCGATATATAGACACCGGTATATACACATCTGGCCGGTATATACACATCTGGCCGGTATATACACATCTGGCCGGTATATAGACGCTGGTATATAGACATCTGGCCGGTATATAGACGCCGGTATATACACATCTGGCCGGTATATACACATCTGGCCGGTATATAGACACTGGTATATACACATCTGGCCGGTATATAGACGCCGGTATATACACATCTGGCCGGTATATAGACGCCGGTATATAGACATCTGGCCGGTATATAGACGCCGGTATATAGACGCCTGGCCGGTATATAGACACCTGGCCGGTATATAGACGCCGGTATATAGACATCTGGCCGGTATATAGACGCCGGTATATAGACACCTGGCCGGTATATAGACGCCGGTATATAGACACCTGGCCGGTATATACACATCTGACCGGTATATAGACGCCTGGCCGGTATATAGACGCCGGTATATAGACATCTGGCCGGTATATAGACGCCGGTATATAGACATCTGGCCGGTATATAGACGCCGGTATATAGACATCTGGCCGGTATATAGACGCCGGTATATAGACATCTGGCCGGTATATAGACGCCGGTATATAGACATCTGGCCGGTATATAGACATCTGGCCGGTATATAGACATCTGGCCGGTATATAGACATCTGGCCGGTATATAGACGCTGGTATATAGACGCCTGGCCGGTATATAGACGCTGGTATATAGACACCTGGCCGGTATATAGACGCAGGAGATCAGATCAGCGTTCAGCAGATTTTATTTGGTATCAGAGGCGGCAGGTTTGTTCGCAGCTGCAGTGCTGGCACATTGTGCAGTGTATGAGGTCGCGCAGGGTCGGCTCACTCCTGGGAATAGTGAGCGGTCTCAGACACCGGGCGGCCGTTACTCGTCTCTATCGTCTTCACCAGAATCGCTCTCTTTGGCTTCGAGGAAGAAGTTTTCCCATCAACATTTAGGAGACCGGCTGCAGAAATAAGGGAGCAAAGCAGTATCACACACGAGGCTTAGATACAGAGGGAGCGAAGCAGTATCACACACGAGGCTTAGATACAGAGGGAGCGAAGCAGTATCACACACGAGGCTTAGATACAGAGGGAGCGAAGCAGTATCACACACGAGGCTTAGATACAGAGGGAGCGAAGCAGTATCACACACGAGGCTTAGATACAGAGGGAGCGAAGCAGTATCACACACGAGGCTTAGATACAGAGGGAGCGAAGCAGTATCACACACGAGGCTTAGATACAGAGGGAGCGAAGCAGTATCACACACGAGGCTTAGATACAGAGGGAGCGAAGCAGTATCACACACGAGGCTTAGATACAGAGGGAGCGAAGCAGTATCACACACGAGGCTTAGATACAGAGGGAGCGAAGCAGTATCACACATAAGGCAGCAGTATATAGGCCCCCGGCAGCAGTATATAGGCCCCCGGCAGCAGTATATAGGCCCCCGGCAGCAGTATATAGGCCCCCGGCAGCAGTATATAGGCCCCCGGCAGCAGTATATAGGCCCCCGGCAGCAGTATATAGGCCCCCGGCAGCAGTATATAGGCCCCCGGCAGCAGTATATAGGCCCCCGGCAGCAGTATATAGGCCCCCGGCAGCAGTACATAGGCCCCCGGCAGCAGTACATAGGCCCCCGGCAGCAGTACATAGGCCACGTTGCGATCTCTGGTGACGCATCCTTACATGTAACTGGGAGATAAGGTTGTAATATTGTACGCACCCAACTTATCCAGAGCGATGATCTGCTGGGAGCTGCCGGGAGGGGGACTGAGCCTAAGGAGAGGAGACAACAGCCTGAGCTCTAGTCATGTGAGGAGGAGACAGGATGTAACAGCAGAATTATGAGTGCGGCTCTGGGGGATGAGACATGATGTAACAGCAGAATTATGAGTGCAGCTCTGGGGGATGAGACATGATGTAACAGCAGAATAGTGAGCTCAGCTCTGGGGGATGAGACATGATGTAACAGCAGAATAGTGAGTGCAGCTCTGGGGGATGAGACAGGATGTAACAGCAGAATAGTGAGTGCAGCTCTGGGGGATGAGACAGGATGTAACAGCAGAATAGTGAGTGCAGCTCTGGGGGATGAGACATGATGTAACAGCAGAATAGTGAGTGCAGCTCTGGGGGATGAGACAGGATGTAACAGCAGAATAGTGAGTGCAGCTCTGGGGGATGAGACAGGATGTAACAGCAGAATAGTGAGTGCAGCTCTGGAGGATGAGACAGGATGTAACAGCAGAATAGGGAGTGCAGCTCTGGGGGATGAGACAGGATGTAACAGCAGAATAGTGAGTGCAGTTCTGGAGGATGAGACAGGATGTAACAGCAGAATAGTGAGCGCAGCTCTGGGGGATAAGACATTATGTAACAGCAGAATAGTGAGTGCAGCTCTGGAGGATGAGACAGGATGTAACAGCAGAATTATGAGTGCAGCTCTGGAGGAGGATGAGACAGGATGTAACAGCAGAATAGTGAGTGCAGCTCTGGAGGATGAGACAGGATGTAACAGCAGAATAGTGAGTGCAGCTCTGGAGGATATGATATGATGTAACAGCAGAATTATGAGTGCAGCTCTGGGGGATGAGAGAGGATGTAACAGCAGAATTATGAGTGCGGCTCTGGAGGAGGATGAGACATGATGTAACAGCAGAATAGTGAGTGCAGCTCTGGAGGATATGATATGATGTAACAGCAGAATTATGAGTGCAGCTCTGGGGGATGAGAGAGGATGTAACAGCAGAATTATGAGTGCGGCTCTGGAGAGACGTCTCACCGGGTCTCCTCTCCCTCCAGCAGTTTCCGGTAGGTGGCGATCTCGATGTCCAGCGCCAGCTTGGTGTTCATCAGCTCCTGGTATTCGCGCACCTTGCGGGCCATGTCCTGCTTTGCCCTCCGCAGGGCGGCCTCCAGCTCCTGGGCGTGGCCCTTGGCGCTCTGGGTGGCGTGCTCGCCGCTCTCCTCGCTCTGGGCGATGCTGTTCTCCAGGTTGGTTCTCTGAGGGGGAAAGAGAGAGAAAAGTTTGGTAGAAATCCACTTTCAATCAGGGAAAGATCCCCCCGGAGCTGTGGCCGCAGGGGCCCTCTAGTCACCGACCGCCGTCACCGACGTACACAGACGGCCAGTCCAATGTGCTGCAACTACTGTGCCCTGTGAGCCCACTGCAGTGACCCAGGGGAGCCACAGGGTGGCAGCCGCGGCAGGTGTTGTGTACCTCGGGGGAGGGGGGGCAGGTGTTGTGTACCCCAAGGGGGGGGCAGGTGTTGGTTTTTCCCCCGGGGGGGGGGGGTGCAGGTGTTGTGTACCCCAAGGGGGCATGTGTTGTGCACCCGGGGGAGGGGGGGGGGGGGCAGGAGTTGTGTACCCGGGGGGAGTGGGGGGGGGCGGCGGGGGGGGGCCGGAGTTGTGTACCCGGGGGGGGGGGGGGTGTAGGAGTTGTGTACCCCGGGAAGGGGGGGGGCAGGTGTTGTGTACCCCGGGAAGGGGGGGGGCAGGTGTTGTGTACCCCAAGGGGGGGGCGGCCAGGTGTTGTGTACCCCAAGGGGGCAGGTGTTGTGTACCGGGGGGGGGGGGGGCAGGAGTTGTGTACCCGGGGGGGGGGGGGGGGGGGGCAGGTGTTGTGTACCCTGGGAAGGGGGGGGCAGGTGTTGTGTACCCCGGGGAGGGGGGGCAGGTGTTGTGTACCCCGGGGAGGGGGGGCAGGTGTTGTGTACCCCGGGGGGGCAGGTGTTGTGTACCCCAAGGGGGGGGCAGGTGTTGGTTTTTCCCCCGGGGGGGAGGGGGGCAGGGGTTGTGTACCCGGGGGGAGTGGGGGGGGGCGGCGGGGGGGGGGGCCGGAGTTGTGTACCCGGGGGGGGGGGGGGGTGTAGGAGTTGTGTACCCGGGGGGGGGGCAGGTGTTGTGTACCCGGGGGGGGGGCAGGAGTTGTGTACCCGGGGGGGGGCAGGTGTAGTGTGCCCCGGGAAGGGGGGGGCAAGTGTTGTGTACCCCGGGGAGGGGGGGGGGCAGGTGTTGTGTACCCCGGGAAGGGGGGGGCAGGTGTTGTGTACCCCGGGAAGGGGGGGGCAGGTGTTGTGTACCCCGGGGAGGGGGGGCAGGTGTTGTGTACCCCGGGGAGGGGGGGCAGGTGTTGTGTACCCCGGGGAGGGGGGGGCAGGTGTTGTGTACCCCGGGGAGGGGGGGGCAGGTGTTGTGTACCCCGGGGAGGGGGGGGCAGGTGTTGTGTACCCCGGGGAGGGGGGGGGCAGGTGTTGTGTACCCCGGGGGGGGGGGGGGCAGGTGTTGTGTACCCCGGGGAGGGGGGGGCAGGTGTTGTGTACCCCGGGGAGGGGGGGGCAGGTGTTGTGTACCCCGGGGAGGGGGGGGCAGGTGTTGTGTACCCCGGGGAGGGGGGGGGCAGGTGTTGTGTACCCCGGGGAGGGGGGGGCAGGTGTTGTGTACCCCGGGGAGGGGGGGGCAGGTGTTGTGTACCCCGGGGGGGGGGGGGCAGGTGTTGTGTACCCCGGGGAGGGGGGGGCAGGTGTTGTGTACCCCGGGGAGGGGGGGGGCAGGTGTTGTGTACCCCGGGGAGGGGGGGGCAGGTGTTGTGTACCCCGGGGAGGGGGGGGCAGGTGTTGTGTACCCCGGGGAGGGGGGGGCAGGTGTTGTGTACCCCGGGGAGGGGGGGGCAGGTGTTGTGTACCCCGGGGAGGGGGGGGCAGGTGTTGTGTACCCCGGGGAGGGGGGGGCAGGTGTTGTGTACCCCGGGGAGGGGGGGGCAGGTGTTGTGTACCCCGGGGAGGGGGGGGCAGGTGTTGTGTACCCCGGGGAGGGGGGGGCAGGTGTTGTGTACCCCGGGGAGGGGGGGGCAGGTGTTGTGTACCCCGGGGAGGGGGGGCAGGTGTTGTGTACCCCGGGGAGGGGGGGGGCAGGTGTTGTGTACCCCGGGGAGGGGGGGGCAGGTGTTGTGTACCCCGGGGAGGGGGGGCAGGTGTTGTGTACCCCGGGGGATGGGGCAGGTGTTGTGTACCCCAGGGGGGCAGGGGCAGGTGTTGTGTACCCCAGGGGGGCAGGGGCAGGTGTTGTGTACCCCAGGGGGGCAGGGGCAGGTGTTGTGTACCCCAGGGGGGCAGGGGCAGGTGTTGTGTACTCCAGGGGGGGGGGTAGGTGTGGCGTACCCCGGGGCCCAGGGAGTGGGTGTTGTATACTCCGGGGGGGGGGGCAGGTGTTATGTACCCCAGGGGGGAAGGTGTTGTGTACGCCCAGGGCAATTGTCATGGTGGCACGGAGAGGTATTGTGGTGTCCCACCTCAGGTGTTCCTAGTCTGGATACCTGTCACGCAAGTCTGTAGTTGTATTCTCTAGTTTTACCACAAGGTGTCGGTGTTATGTAGGATTTCTTATATGTTGCACAGCTGTAGTCACTATAGGGTTACTGTCTTGTTTTGTCATTGTGTGCACCAATAAGAAAAGCTCTTCTCGTTCTACCTATCTCTATCCTCTTTTCTTTGCACCCTCTTCTCCACCACTCACAGGGACTCTTACACACCCTGTAGGAAGTAGTCACATGGGGAGAGGAAGAGGATACAGTAGTAGTAGTAGTATACAGAGGATACAGTAGTAGTAGTAGTAGTAGTAGTATACAGAGGATACAGTAGTAGTAGTAGTAGTAGTATTATACAGAGGATACAGTAGTAGTAGTAGTAGTAGTAGTAGTATACAGAGGATACAGTAGTAGTAGTAGTAGTAGTAGTATACAGAGGATACAGTAGTAGTAGTAGTAGTAGTAGTATACAGAGGATACAGTAGTAGTAGTAGTAGTAGTAGTATACAGAGGATACAGTAGTAGTAGTAGTATACAGAGGATACAGTAGATACAGTAGTAGTAGTAGTATACAGAGGATACAGTAGTAGTAGTAGTAGTAGTATACAGAGGATACAGTAGTAGTAGTAGTAGTATACAGAGGATACAGTAGTAGTAGTAGTAGTAGTAGTATACAGAGGATACAGTAGTAGTAGTAGTATACAGAGGATACAGTAGTAGTAGTAGTATACAGAGGATACAGTAGTAGTAGTAGTAGTATACAGAGGATACAGTAGTAGTAGTAGTAGTATACAGAGGATACAGTAGTAGTAGTAGTAGTATACAGAGGATACAGTAGTAGTAGTAGTAGTATACAGAGGATACAGTAGTAGTAGTAGTAGTATACAGAGGATACAGTAGTAGTAGTAGTAGTATACAGAGGATACAGTAGTAGTAGTAGTAGTAGTATACAGAGGATACAGTAGTAGTAGTAGTAGTATACAGAGGATACAGTAGTAGTAGTAGTAGTATACAGAGGATACAGTAGTAGTAGTAGTAGTATACAGAGGATACAGTAGTAGTAGTAGTAGTATACAGAGGATACAGTAGTAGTAGTAGTAGTATACAGAGGATACAGTAGTAGTAGTAGTAGTATACAGAGGATACAGTAGTAGTAGTAGTAGTAGTAGTATACAGAGGATACAGTAGTAGTAGTAGTAGTAGTATACAGAGGATACAGTAGTAGTAGTAGTAGTAGTATACAGAGGATACAGTAGTAGTAGTAGTAGTAGTATACAGAGGATACAGTAGTAGTAGTAGTAGTAGTATACAGAGGATACAGTAGTAGTAGTAGTAGTAGTATACAGAGGATACAGTAGTAGTAGTAGTAGTAGTATACAGAGGATACAGTAGTAGTAGTAGTATACAGAGGATACAGTAGTAGTAGTAGTAGTAGTATACAGAGGATACAGTAGTAGTAGTAGTATACAGAGGATACAGTAGTAGTAGTAGTATACAGAGGATACAGTAGTAGTAGTAGTAGTATACAGAGGATACAGTAGTAGTAGTAGTAGTAGTATACAGAGGATACAGTAGTAGTAGTAGTATACAGAGGATACAGTAGTAGTAGTAGTATACAGAGGATACAGTAGTAGTAGTAGTATACAGAGGATACAGTAGTAGTAGTAGTAGTATACAGAGGATACAGTAGTAGTAGTAGTAGTATACAGAGGATACAGTAGTAGTAGTAGTAGTATACAGAGGATACAGTAGTAGTAGTAGTATACAGAGGATACAGTAGTAGTAGTAGTAGTATACAGAGGATACAGTAGTAGTAGTAGTAGTATACAGAGGATACAGTAGTAGTAGTAGTAGTATACAGAGGATACAGTAGTAGTAGTAGTAGTATACAGAGGATACAGTAGTAGTAGTAGTATACAGAGGATACAGTAGTAGTAGTAGTAGTAGTATACAGAGGATACAGTAGTAGTAGTAGTAGTAGTATACAGAGGATACAGTAGTAGTAGTAGTAGTAGTATACAGAGGATACAGTAGTAGTAGTAGTAGTATACAGAGGATACAGTAGTAGTAGTAGTAGTATACAGAGGATACAGTAGTAGTAGTAGTAGTAGTATACAGAGGATACAGTAGTAGTAGTAGTAGTAGTATACAGAGGATACAGTAGTAGTAGTAGTAGTATACAGAGGATACAGTAGTAGTAGTAGTAGTATACAGAGGATACAGTAGTAGTAGTATACAGAGGATACAGTAGTAGTAGTAGTAGTATACAGAGGATACAGTAGTAGTAGTAGTAGTATACAGAGGATACAGTAGTAGTAGTAGTAGTATACAGAGGATACAGTAGTAGTAGTAGTAGTATACAGAGGATACAGTAGTAGTAGTAGTAGTATACAGAGGATACAGTAGTAGTAGTAGTAGTATACAGAGGATGTAGTAGTAGTATACAGAGGATACAGTAGTAGTATACAGAGGATACAGTAGTAGTAGTAGTATACAGAGGATACAGTAGTAGTAGTAGTAGTATACAGAGGATACAGTAGTAGTAGTAGTATACAGAGGATACAGTAGTAGTAGTAGTAGTAGTATACAGAGGATACAGTAGTAGTAGTAGTATACAGAGGATACAGTAGTAGTAGTAGTATACAGAGGATACAGTAGTAGTAGTAGTAGTATACAGAGGATACAGTAGTAGTAGTAGTAGTAGTATACAGAGGATACAGTAGTAGTAGTAGTAGTAGTATACAGAGGATACAGTAGTAGTAGTAGTATACAGAGGATACAGTAGTAGTAGTAGTAGTAGTATACAGAGGATACAGTAGTAGTAGTAGTA
Source organism: Dendropsophus ebraccatus (assembly GCF_027789765.1). NCBI lineage: Eukaryota > Metazoa > Chordata > Amphibia > Anura > Hylidae > Dendropsophus > Dendropsophus ebraccatus. Next base: position 1,832,125 of record NC_091462.1, read on the forward strand.
GTAGTATACAGAGGATACAGTAGTAGTAGTAGTAGTAGTATACAGAGGATACAGTAGTAGTAGTAGTAGTAGTAGTATACAGAGGATACAGTAGTAGTAGTAGTAGTAGTATACAGAGGATACAGTAGTAGTAGTAGTAGTAGTATACAGAGGATACAGTAGTAGTAGTAGTAGTAGTAGTAGTATACAGAGGATACAGTAGTAGTAGTAGTAGTATACAGAAGATACAGTAGTAGTAGTAGTAGTAGTATACAGAGGATACAGTAGTAGTAGTAGTAGTATACAGAGGATACAGTAGTAGTAGTAGTATACAGAGGATACAGTAGTAGTAGTAGTATACAGAGGATACAGTAGTAGTAGTAGTATACAGAGGATACAGTAGTAGTAGTATACAGAGGATACAGTAGTAGTAGTAGTAGTAGTATACAGAGGATACAGTAGTAGTAGTAGTAGTAGTATACAGAGGATACAGTAGTAGTAGTAGTAGTAGTAGTATACAGAGGATACAGTAGTAGTAGTAGTATACAGAGGATACAGTAGTAGTAGTAGTAGTAGTAGTAGTATACAGAGGATACAGTAGTAGTAGTATACAGAGGATACAGTAGTAGTAGTAGTAGTAGTATACAGAGGATACAGTAGTAGTAGTAGTAGTAGTAGTAGTATACAGAGGATACAGTAGTAGTATACAGAGGATACAGTAGTATAGTAGTAGTATTGGTCTCAAGGACTCTGTTCTCTCCTGGTTCTCTTCCTACCTCTCTGACCGCTCCTTCAGTGTGACCTTCTCTGGCTCTACTTCCAGTCCCCTACCTCTTACTGTTGGGGTTCCCCAGGGGTCAGTCCTGGGTCCCCTCCTCTTCTCCCTCTATACAGCCCCCATCGGACAGACCATCAGCAGGTTTGGCCTGCAATACCATCTCTATGCTGATGACACCCAGTTATACACCTCCTCCTGCGACATCTCCCCTGCCTTCCTGCAAAATACAAGTGACTGCCTATCCGCTCTCTCTAACACTATGACCTCTCTGTTCCTCAAACTTAATCTCTCTAAAACTGAACTTCTTGTATTTCCTCCCTCTAACAAACCTAAACCCGACATCTCCCTCTCAGTCTGTGGTACCAGCATCACTCCTGTGCAACAGGCTCGATGTCTGGGGGTTATGTTGGACTCTGATCTATCCTTTACTCCCTATATCCAAGCTCTTACACGCTCCTGTCATCTACATCTCAAAAACATCTCCAGAATCCGCCCATTTCCCACCACTGACACCGCTCAGACTCTGACTGTCGCCCTGATCCATTCTCGTCTTGACTACTGTAACTCCCTACTAATCGCTCTTCCTTTCTCTAAGCTCTCCCCTCTCCAGTCTATCCTGAACGCAGCAGCCAGGCTCATCTTCCTCTCCAGCCGCTATACCGATGTCTCTCCTCTGTGCCAGTCACTGCATTGGTAACCCATTAAATATAGAACACAGTTCAAGCTCCTCACCCTCACCCATAAAGCTCTCCACAACTCTGCCCCTCCATACATCTCCTCCCTCATCTCCACCTACCATCCTTCCCGTGCTCTCCGCTCTGGCCCCCCATACATCTCCTCCCTCATCTCCACCTACCATCCTCCCCATGCTCTGCGCTCTGCAAATGACCTCACACTAACCTTCTTTAATCCGAACTTCTCATTCCCGCCTCCAAAACTTCTCTCGTGCTGCACCAGTTCTCTGGAACTCCCTACCCAAAGACCTCAGACTTATTTCCAACATCCCCAGTTTTAAGCGCCCCCTATAGACCCATCTCTCCAGGCTTATAACATTTCGTAATCTCGTCTCCCTTTGCTATCCCCTCTCCATCCTCTCTATAACTTCTTTGGTGCTAGGTACACTGTCCTTGTCATCTGAGCTTAGAAAAGGGCTTGTGACTGTCTCGCCCAGCCGCCTATAGGCACTTAGAGATTCCATGTACAATGACTGGAACATTGACAAATAAAGCCCTTGTTGCCCCTCGTGTTACTCCCAGTCATCCTAGTCTGTAAGCTCTTGAGAGCAGGTCTCTAATTTGTTGTTGTAATTTATTCATTGTATAATTTAATATATAACCTGTAATGTATTTATATATATTTAAATAAGCGCTGCGGAATCTGTTGGCGCTATACAAATAAATATTATTATTATTGTTATTATTAAACAGAGGATACAGTAGTAGTAGTAGTAGTATACAGAGGATACAGTAGTAGTAGTATACAGAGGATACAGTAGTAGTAGTAGTAGTATACAGAGGATACAGTAGTAGTATACAGAGGATACAGTAGTAGTAGTAGTATACAGAGGATACAGTAGTAGTAGTATACAGAGGATAGAGTAGTAGTAGTATACAGAGGATACAGTAGTAGTAGTATACAGAGGATACAGTAGTAGTAGTAGTAGTATACAGAGGATACAGTAGTAGTAGTATACAGAGGATAGAGTAGTAGTAGTATACAGAGGATACAGTAGTAGTAGTATACAGAGGATACAGTAGTAGTAGTAGTAGTATACAGAGGATACAGTAGTAGTAGTAGTAGTATACAGAGGATACAGTAGTAGTAGTATACAGAGGATACAGTAGTAGTAGTAGTAGTATACAGAGGATACAGTAGTAGTATACAGAGGATACAGTAGTAGTAGTAGTAGTAGTAGTATACAGAGGATACAGTAGTAGTAGTAGTAGTATACAGAGGATACAGTAGTAGTATACAGAGGATACAGTAGTAGTATACAGAGGATACAGTAGTAGTAGTAGTAGTAGTAGTAGTAGTAGTATACAGAGGATACAGTAGTAGTATACAGAGGATACAGTAGTAGTAGTAGTAGTAGTAGTAGTAGTATACAGAGTATACAGAGGATACAATAGTAGTAGTAGTATACAGAGGATACAGTAGTAGTAGTATACAGAGGATACAGTAGTAGTAGTAGTAGTAGTATACAGAGGATACAGTAGTAGTAGTATACAGAGGATACAGTAGTAGTAGTAGTATACAGAGGATACAGTAGTAGTAGTAGTATACAGAGGATACAGTAGTAGTAGTAGTATACAGAGGATACAGTAGTAGTAGTAGTAGTATACAGAGGATACAGTAGTAGTAGTAGTAGTATACAGAGGATACAGTAGTAGTAGTAGTAGTATACAGAGGATACAGTAGTAGTAGTAGTATACAGAGGATACAGTAGTAGTAGTAGTATACAGAGGATACAGTAGTAGTAGTAGTAGTAGTATACAGAGGATACAGTAGTAGTAGTAGTAGTAGTATACAGAGGATACAGTAGTAGTAGTAGTAGTAGTATACAGAGGATACAGTAGTAGTAGTAGTAGTATACAGAGGATACAGTAGTAGTAGTAGTAGTATACAGAGGATACAGTAGTAGTAGTAGTATACAGAGGATACAGTAGTAGTAGTAGTATACAGAGGATACAGTAGTAGTAGTAGTAGTAGTATACAGAGGATACAGTAGTAGTAGTAGTAGTATACAGAGGATACAGTAGTAGTAGTAGTATACAGAGGATACAGTAGTAGTAGTAGTAGTATACAGAGGATACAGTAGTAGTAGTAGTAGTATACAGAGGATACAGTAGTAGTAGTAGTAGTATACAGAGGATACAGTAGTAGTAGTATACAGAGGATACAGTAGTAGTAGTAGTAGTAGTATACAGAGGATACAGTAGTAGTAGTAGTAGTAGTATACAGAGGATACAGTAGTAGTAGTATACAGAGGATACAGTAGTAGTAGTAGTATACAGAGGATACAGTAGTAGTAGTAGTATACAGAGGATACAGTAGTAGTAGTAGTATACAGAGGATACAGTAGTAGTAGTAGTATACAGAGGATACAGTAGTAGTAGTAGTAGTAGTATACAGAGGATACAGTAGTAGTAGTAGTAGTAGTAGTATACAGAGGATACAGTAGTAGTAGTAGTAGTAGTATACAGAGGATACAGTAGTAGTAGTAGTAGTAGTATACAGAGGATACAGTAGTAGTAGTAGTATACAGAGGATACAGTAGTAGTAGTATACAGAGGATACAGTAGTAGTAGTATACAGAGGATACAGTAGTAGTAGTAGTATACAGAGGATACAGTAGTAGTAGTAGTATACAGAGGATACAGTAGTAGTAGTAGTAGTATACAGAGGATACAGTAGTAGTAGTATACAGAGGATACAGTAGTAGTAGTAGTATACAGAGGATACAGTAGTAGTAGTAGTATACAGAGGATACAGTAGTAGTAGTAGTATACAGAGGATACAGTAGTAGTAGTAGTATACAGAGGATACAGTAGTAGTAGTAGTAGTATACAGAGGATACAGTAGTAGTAGTATACAGAGGATACAGTAGTAGTAGTAGTAGTAGTATACAGAGGATACAGTAGTAGTATACAGAGGATACAGTAGTAGTAGTAGTAGTATACAGAGGATACAGTAGTAGTAGTAGTAGTATACAGAGGATACAGTAGTAGTAGTAGTATACAGAGGATACAGTAGTAGTAGTAGTAGTATACAGAGGATACAGTAGTAGTAGTAGTATACAGAGGATACAGTAGTAGTAGTAGTAGTATACAGAGGATACAGTAGTAGTAGTAGTAGTAGTATACAGAGGATACAGTAGTAGTAGTAGTATACAGAGGATACAGTAGTAGTAGTATACAGAGGATACAGTAGTAGTAGTAGTATACAGAGGATACAGTAGTAGTAGTAGTAGTATACAGAGGATACAGTAGTAGTAGTAGTAGTAGTAGTATACAGAGGATACAGTAGTAGTAGTAGTAGTAGTATACAGAGGATACAGTAGTAGTAGTAGTAGTAGTAGTAGTATACAGAGGATACAGTAGTAGTAGTAGTAGTAGTAGTAGTATACAGAGGATACAGTAGTAGTAGTATACAGAGGATACAGTAGTAGTAGTAGTAGTATACAGAGGATACAGTAGTAGTAGTAGTAGTAGTATACAGAGGATACAGTAGTAGTAGTAGTAGTAGTAGTATACAGAGGATACAGTAGTAGTAGTAGTAGTAGTATACAGAGGATACAGTAGTAGTAGTAGTAGTATACAGAGGATACAGTAGTAGTAGTAGTAGTAGTAGTATACAGAGGATACAGTAGTAGTAGTAGTAGTAGTAGTATACAGAGGATACAGTAGTAGTAGTAGTATACAGAGGATACAGTAGTAGTAGTAGTAGTATACAGAGGATACAGTAGTAGTAGTAGTAGTATACAGAGGATACAGTAGTAGTAGTAGTAGTATACAGAGGATACAGTAGTAGTAGTATACAGAGGATACAGTAGTAGTAGTAGTAGTATACAGAGGATACAGTAGTAGTAGTATACAGAGGATACAGTAGTAGTAGTAGTATACAGAGGATACAGTAGTAGTAGTAGTAGTAGTAGTAGTATACAGAGGATACAGTAGTAGTATACAGAGGATACAGTAGTAGTAGTAGTAGTAGTATACAGAGGATACAGTAGTAGTAGTAGTAGTAGTATACAGAGGATACAGTAGTAGTAGTAGTAGTATACAGAGGATACAGTAGTAGTAGTAGTATACAGAGGATACAGTAGTAGTAGTAGTAGTAGTAGTATACAGAGGATACAGTAGTAGTAGTAGTAGTAGTATACAGAGGATACAGTAGTAGTAGTGGTATACAGAGGATACAGTAGTAGTAGTAGTAGTAGTATACAGAGGATACAGTAGTAGTAGTAGTAGTAGTATACAGAGGATACAGTAGTAGTAGTAGTAGTAGTATACAGAGGATACAGTAGTAGTAGTATACAGAGGATACAGTAGTAGTAGTAGTAGTAGTAGTAGTATACAGAGGATACAGTAGTAGTAGTATACAGAGGATACAGTAGTAGTAGTAGTATACAGAGGATACAGTAGTAGTAGTAGTAGTAGTAGTATACAGAGGATACAGTAGTAGTAGTAGTAGTAGTATACAGAGGATACAGTAGTAGTAGTAGTAGTATACAGAGGATACAGTAGTAGTATACAGAGGATACAGTAGTAGTATACAGAGGATACAGTAGTAGTATACAGAGGATACAGTAGTAGTAGTAGTAGTAGTATACAGAGGATACAGTAGTAGTAGTAGTAGTAGTATACAGAGGATACAGTAGTAGTAGTAGTAGTAGTAGTAGTAGTAGTATACAGAGGATACAGTAGTAGTAGTAGTAGTATACAGAGGATACAGTAGTAGTAGTAGTAGTAGTAGTATACAGAGGATACAGTAGTAGTAGTAGTAGTAGTATACAGAGGATACAGTAGTAGTAGTGGTATACAGAGGATACAGTAGTAGTAGTAGTAGTATACAGAGGATACAGTAGTAGTAGTAGTAGTAGTAGTATACAGAGGATACAGTAGTAGTAGTAGTATACAGAGGATACAGTAGTAGTAGTAGTAGTAGTATACAGAGGATACAGTAGTAGTAGTAGTATACAGAGGATACAGTAGTAGTAGTAGTAGTATACAGAGGATACAGTAGTAGTAGTAGTAGTATACAGAGGATACAGTAGTAGTAGTAGTAGTAGTATACAGAGGATACAGTAGTAGTAGTAGTAGTAGTAGTAGTAGTAGTATACAGAGGATACAGTAGTAGTAGTAGTAGTATACAGAGGATACAGTAGTAGTAGTAGTAGTAGTAGTATACAGAGGATACAGTAGTAGTAGTAGTAGTAGTATACAGAGGATACAGTAGTAGTAGTGGTATACAGAGGATACAGTAGTAGTAGTAGTAGTATACAGAGGATACAGTAGTAGTAGTAGTAGTAGTAGTATACAGAGGATACAGTAGTAGTAGTAGTATACAGAGGATACAGTAGTAGTAGTAGTAGTAGTATACAGAGGATACAGTAGTAGTAGTAGTATACAGAGGATACAGTAGTAGTAGTAGTAGTATACAGAGGATACAGTAGTAGTAGTAGTAGTATACAGAGGATACAGTAGTAGTAGTAGTAGTAGTATACAGAGGATACAGTAGTAGTAGTAGTAGTAGTAGTATACAGAGGATACAGTAGTAGTAGTAGTAGTAGTAGTAGTATACAGAGGATACAGTAGTAGTAGTATACAGAGGATACAGTAGTAGTAGTATACAGAGGATACAGTAGTAGTAGTAGTAGTATACAGAGGATACAGTAGTAGTAGTAGTATACAGAGGATACAGTAGTAGTATACAGAGGATACAGTAGTAGTAGTAGTATACAGAGGATACAGTAGTAGTAGTAGTAGTAGTATACAGAGGATACAGTAGTAGTAGTATACAGAGGATACAGTAGTAGTAGTATACAGAGGATACAGTAGTAGTAGTAGTAGTATACAGAGGATACAGTAGTAGTAGTAGTAGTAGTATACAGAGGATACAGTAGTAGTAGTAGTAGTAGTAGTAGTATACAGAGGATACAGTAGTAGTAGTAGTAGTATACAGAGGATACAGTAGTAGTAGTAGTAGTAGTATACAGAGGATACAGTAGTAGTAGTAGTATACAGAGGATACAGTAGTAGTAGTAGTAGTAGTAGTATACAGAGGATACAGTAGTAGTAGTAGTATACAGAGGATACAGTAGTAGTAGTAGTAGTAGTAGTATACAGAGGATACAGTAGTAGTAGTAGTATACAGAGGATACAGTAGTAGTAGTAGTAGTAGTAGTATACAGAGGATACAGTAGTAGTAGTAGTAGTAGTAGTATACAGAGGATACAGTAGTAGTAGTAGTAGTAGTATACAGAGGATACAGTAGTAGTAGTAGTAGTATACAGAGGATACAGTAGTAGTAGTAGTAGTATACAGAGGATACAGTAGTAGTAGTAGTAGTATACAGAGGATACAGTAGTAGTAGTAGTATACAGAGGATACAGTAGTAGTAGTAGTAGTATACAGAGGATACAGTAGTAGTAGTAGTAGTATACAGAGGATACAGTAGTAGTAGTAGTAGTATACAGAGGATACAGTAGTAGTAGTAGTATACAGAGGATACAGTAGTAGTAGTAGTAGTATACAGAGGATACAGTAGTAGTAGTAGTAGTATACAGAGGATACAGTAGTAGTAGTATACAGAGGATACAGTAGTAGTAGTATACAGAGGATACAGTAGTAGTAGTAGTAGTATACAGAGGATACAGTAGTAGTAGTAGTAGTATACAGAGGATACAGTAGTAGTAGTAGTATACAGAGGATACAGTAGTAGTAGTAGTATACAGAGGATACAGTAGTAGTAGTAGTATACAGAGGATACAGTAGTAGTAGTAGTATACAGAGGATACAGTAGTAGTAGTAGTATACAGAGGATACAGTAGTAGTAGTAGTATACAGAGGATACAGTAGTAGTAGTAGTATACAGAGGATACAGTAGTAGTAGTAGTATACAGAGGATACAGTAGTAGTAGTAGTATACAGAGGATACAGTAGTAGTAGTAGTATACAGAGGATACAGTAGTAGTAGTAGTATACAGAGGATACAGTAGTAGTAGTAGTATACAGAGGATACAGTAGTAGTAGTAGTATACAGAGGATACAGTAGTAGTATACAGAGGATACAGTAGTAGTAGTAGGATACAGTAGTAATAGTAGTATACAGAGGATACAGTAGTAGTAGTAGTATACAGAGGATACAGTAGTAGTAGTAGTAGTAGTATACAGAGGATACAGTAGTAGTAGTAGTAGTAGTATACAGAGGATACAGTAGTAGTAGTAGTATACAGAGGATACAGTAGTAGTAGTAGTATACAGAGGATACAGTAGTAGTAGTAGTATACAGAGGATACAGTAGTAGTAGTAGTATACAGAGGATACAGTAGTAGTAGTAGTATACAGAGGATACAGTAGTAGTAGTATACAGAGGATACAGTAGTAGTAGTAGTAGTATACAGAGGATACAGTAGTAGTAGTAGTAGTATACAGAGGATACAGTAGTAGTAGTAGTAGTAGTATACAGAGGATACAGTAGTAGTAGTAGTAGTATACAGAGGATACAGTAGTAGTAGTAGTAGTAGTATACAGAGGATACAGTAGTAGTAGTAGTAGTAGTATACAGAGGATACAGTAGTAGTAGTAGTAGTATACAGAGGATACAGTAGTAGTAGTAGTAGTAGTAGTAGTATACAGAGGATACAGTAGTAGTAGTAGTAGTAGTAGTAGTATACAGAGGATACAGTAGTAGTAGTAGTAGTAGTATACAGAGGATACAGTAGTAGTAGTAGTATACAGAGGATACAGTAGTAGTAGTAGTAGTATACAGAGGATACAGTAGTAGTAGTAGTAGTATACAGAGGATACAGTAGTAGTAGTAGTATACAGAGGATACAGTAGTAGTAGTAGTAGTAGTATACAGAGGATACAGTAGTAGTAGTAGTAGTATACAGAGGATACAGTAGTAGTAGTAGTAGTATACAGAGGATACAGTAGTAGTAGTATACAGAGGATACAGTAGTAGTAGTAGTAGTATACAGAGGATACAGTAGTAGTAGTAGTAGTAGTAGTATACAGAGGATACAGTAGTAGTAGTAGTAGTAGTAGTAGTATACAGAGGATACAGTAGTAGTAGTAGTAGTAGTATACAGAGGATACAGTAGTAGTAGTAGTAGTATACAGAGGATACAGTAGTAGTAGTAGTAGTATACAGAGGATACAGTAGTAGTAGTATAGTAGTAGTATACAGAGGATACAGTAGTAGTAGTAGTAGTATACAGAGGATACAGTAGTAGTAGTATAGTATACAGAGGATACAGTAGTAGTAGTAGTATACAGAGGATACAGTAGTAGTAGTAGTAGTAGTATACAGAGTATACAGAGGATACAGTAGTAGTAGTAGTAGTAGTAGTAGTATACAGAGGATACAGTAGTAGTAGTAGTAGTAGTAGGAGTATACAGAGGATACAGTAGTAGTATACAGAGGATACAGTAGTAGAGTAGTATACAGAGGATACAGTAGTAGTAGTAGTAGTATACAGAGGATACAGTAGTAGTAGTAGTAGTAGTAGTAGTAGTAGTATACAGAGGATACAGTAGTAGTAGTAGATACAGCGGGATAAGTAGTATTAGTAGTTAAGTAGTAGTTACAGAGGATACAGTTAGTAGTAGTAGTAGTAGTATACAGAGGATAACAGTAGTAGTAGTAGTATACAGAGGATACAGTAGTATAGTAGTAGTAGTATACAGAGGATACAGTAGTAGTAGTAGTAGTAGTTAGTATACAGAGGATACAGTAGTAGTAGTAGTAGTATACAGAGGATACATTAGTAGTAGTAGTAGTAGTATACAGAGGATACAGTAGTAGTAGTAGATACAGAGGATACAGTAGTAGTAGTAGTAGTAGTAGTATACAGAGGATACAGTAGTAGTAGTAGTAGTATACAGAGGATACAGTAGTAGTAGTAGTAGTAGTAGTATACAGAGGATACAGGTAGTAGTAGTAGTAGTAGTAGTAGTATACAGAGGATACAGTAGTAGTAGCTAGTAGTATACAGAGGATACAGTAGTAGTAGAGTACTTTAGGGGGGGGGTAAGTAGCTATACAGAGGATACAGTAGTAGTAGTAGTAGTAGTATACAGAGGATACAGTAGTAGTAGTAGTAGTATACAGAGGATACAGTAGTAGTAGTAGTAGTATACCAGAGGATACAGTAGTAGTAGTAGTAGTATACAGAGGAATACAGTAGTAGTAGTAGTAGTATACAGAGGATACAGTAGTAGTAGTAGTAGTATAAAGAGGATACAGTAGTAGTAGTAGTAGTATACAGAGGATAAAGTAGTAGTAGTAGTAGTAACAGAGGATACAGCAGTTAGTAGTAGTAGTATACAGAGGATACAGTAGTAGTAGTAGTAGTATACAGATGGATACAGTAGTAGTAGTAGTATACAGAGGATACAGTAGTAGTAGTAGTAGTTACAGAGGATACAGTAGAGTCGTAGTAGTATACAGAGGATACAGTAGTAGTAGTAGTATACAGAGGATACCATTAGTAGTAGTAGTAGTATACAGAGGATACAGTAGTAGTAGTAGTAGTATACAGAGGATACAGTAGTAGTAGTAGTAGTATACAGAGGATACAGTAGTAGTAGTAGTAGGATACAGAGGATACAGTAGTAGTAGTGTATACAGAGGATACAGTAGTAGTAGTAGTATACAGAGGATACAAGTAGTAGTAGTAGTAGTAGTAGAGGATACCGTAGTAGTAGTAGGATACAGAGATACAGTCGTAGTAGTAGTATACAGAGGATACAGTAGTAGTAGTATACAGAGGATACAGTAGTAGTAGTAGTAGTATACAGAGGATACAGTAGTAGTAGTAGTAGTATACAGAGGATACAGTAGTAGTAGTAGTAGTATACAGAGGATACAGTAGTAGTAGTAGTAGTATACAGAGGATACAGTAGTAGTAGTAGTAGTATACAGAGGATACAGTAGTAGTAGTAGTAGTATACAGAGGATACAGTAGTAGTAGTAGTAGTATACAGAGGATACAGTAGTAGTAGTAGTAGTATACAGAGGATACAGTAGTAGTAGTAGTAGTATACAGAGGATACAGTAGTAGTAGTAGTAGTATACAGAGGATACAGTAGTAGTAGTATACAGAGGATACAGTAGTAGTAGTATACAGAGGATACAGTAGTAGTAGTATACAGAGGATACAGTAGTAGTAGTATACAGAGGATACAGTAGTAGTAGTAGTAGTAGTAGTAGTAGTAGTAGTAGTAGTAGTAGTATACAGAGGATACAGTAGTAGTAGTAGTAGTATACAGAGGATACAGTAGTAGTAGTAGTAGTATACAGAGGATACAGTAGTAGTAGTAGTATACAGAGGATACAGTAGTAGTAGTAGTATACAGAGGATACAGTAGTAGTAGTAGTATACAGAGGATACAGTAGTAGTAGTAGTATACAGAGGATACAGTAGTAGTAGTAGTATACAGAGGATACAGTAGTAGTAGTAGTATACAGAGGATACAGTAGTAGTAGTATACAGAGGATACAGTAGTAGTAGTAGTAGTAGTAGTAGTAGTATACAGAGGATACAGTAGTAGTAGTAGTATACAGAGGATACAGTAGTAGTAGTAGTATACAGAGGATACAGTAGTAGTAGTAGTATACAGAGGATACAGTAGTAGTAGTATACAGAGGATACAGTAGTAGTAGTAGTATACAGAGGATACAGTAGTAGTAGTAGTATACAGAGGATACAGTAGTAGTAGTAGTATACAGAGGATACAGTAGTAGTAAGTAGTCATACGAGGCTACAGTATGTAGTAGTATACAGAGGATACATTAGTTAGTAGTATACAGATGATACTATTTAGTAGTAGTATACACAGAGGATACAGTAGTAGTAGTAGTAGTATACAGAGGATACAGTAGTAGTAGTAGTATACAGAGGAATACAGTAGTTTTAGTAGTAGTATACAGAGGATACAGTAGTAGTAGTAGTATACAGAGGATACAGTAGTAGTAGTAGTATACAGAGGATTACATTAGTAGTAGTATAAGAGGACTACATTAGTAGTCTAGTATACAGAGGATACGTAGTAGTAGTAGTATACAGAGGACTACAGTAGTATAGTAGTAGTATACAGAGATCAGTAGTAGTAGTAGTATACAGAGGATACAGTAGTAGTAGTAGTATACAGAGGATACAGTAGTAGTAGTAGTATACAGAGGATACAGTAGTAGTAGTAGTATACAGAGGATACAGTAGTAGTAGTATACAGAGGATTACAGTAAGTTAGGTAGTAGTATACAGAGGATACAGTAGTAGTAGTAGTAGTAGTATACAGAGGATACAGTAGTAGTAGTAGTATACAGAGGATACAGTAGTAGTAGTAGTAGTAGTAGTAGTAGTAGTAGTAGTATACAGAGGATACAGTAGTAGTAGTATACAGAGGATACAGTAGTAGTAGTATACAGAGGATACAGTAGTAGTAGTAGTATACAGAGGATACAGTAGTAGTAGTAGTATACAGAGGATACAGTAGTAGTAGTAGTAGTAGTATACAGAGGATACAGTAGTAGTAGTAGTATACAGAGGATACAGTAGTAGTAGTAGTAGTAGTAGTAGTTTACAGAGGATACAGTAGTAGTAGTAGTAGTAGTAGTAGTTTACAGAGGATACAGTAGTAGTAGTAGTAGTAGTAGTATACAGAGGATACAGTAGTAGTAGTAGTAGTAGTATACAGAGGATACAGTAGTAGTAGTAGTAGTAGTAGTATACAGAGGATACAGTAGTAGTAGTAGTATACAGAGGATACAGTAGTAGTAGTAGTAGTATACAGAGGATACAGTAGTAGTAGTAGTATACAGAGGATACAGTAGTAGTAGTATACAGAGGATACAGTAGTAGTAGTAGTATACAGAGGATACAGTAGTAGTAGTAGTATACAGAGGATACAGTAGTAGTAGTAGTATACAGAGGATACAGTAGTAGTAGTAGTATACAGAGGATACAGTAGTAGTAGTATACAGAGGATACAGTAGTAGTAGTAGTAGTAGTAGTAGTAGTAGTATACAGAGGATACAGTAGTAGTAGTATACAGAGGATACAGTAGTAGTAGTAGTAGTAGTATACAGAGGATACAGTAGTAGTAGTAGTATACAGAGGATACAGTAGTAGTAGTAGTAGTATACAGAGGATACAGTAGTAGTAGTAGTATACAGAGGATACAGTAGTAGTAGTAGTATACAGAGGATACAGTAGTAGTAGTAGTAGTATACAGAGGATACAGTAGTAGTAGTAGTAGTATACAGAGGATGTAGTAGTAGTAGTATACAGAGGATACAGTAGTAGTAGTAGTATACAGAGGATACAGTAGTAGTAGTAGTATACAGAGGATACAGTAGTAGTAGTAGTAGTAGTAGTATACAGAGGATACAGTAGTAGTAGTATACAGAGCACGAACTGGAGAGAATGGAACGGCTGCACATCCCATCTATGGCTGATACTAATGCCGCCAGGCCTATATTAAAAATCAACACCAGAGTGTCTGTATATGAATTGATCAAACCATATTGCCCCGTGTACCACCGCGCAGGTCCTCTGGTCCACACGGGTCCCTACGCTAACTCCACACCGTGTCGGTCAGCGACCGCCAACCCCGCAAAGCGTGCACGTGCAGGGAAGGGAGGCCATGGAACGGCCCTGCAACCCCAATGTCACAGGACCAGACCCAAAAAGCCCCACCAAAACCCAGCCAGCACCACCGGCGGGGAAGGCTGCCCCCAAACGACACAAGTATGGATATGGTATTACACTTACCATTGCTGCTCTCACAGAATGGGGAAGACATAGGGTCCAGACATGTGAGCACAGACATATCCTGCTAATTTTGGTCATGTGGGTCTTATAAAGGAGTGCTAGCTGTTCAGAGAGGGAGAATTGCAAAACACGAACTGGAGAGAATGGAACGGCTGCACATCCCATCTATGGCTGATACTAATGCCGCCAGGCCTATATTAAAAATCAACACCAGAGTGTCTGTATATGAATTGATCAAACCATATTGCCCCGTGTACCACCGCGCAGGTCCTCTGGTCCACACGGGTCCCTACGCTAACTCCACACCGTGTCGGTCAGCGACCTTCTCCGACCTTCTCCGCCGGCGGTGCTGGCCGGGTTCTGGTGTGGTGTTTTTGGGTCTGGTCCTGTGGCATGGGGGTCGCAGGGCCGTCCCATGGCCCCCGTTCCCTGGCTGTGCACGCCTGCGGGGTTGGTGGCCACTGACTGGCACGGTGTGGACTTAGTGTAGGGACCCATGTGTATCCGATACCGGCACGAGGTACATGGGGCAGTATGGCTTGATCAATTCATACACAAAATTCTGATGTGTTTTATATTTAGCCAAGCGGGCACTAGTATCAGCCATAGGTGTGATGTGCAGCACTCTGTTTCTTCCCTGAGCCACATTTTGTTTCTCTCTTTTCTCCGTGTTTTGCACTCCTCCTGGTGAGACCCACATGACCGCAATTAGCAGGAGACACCTGAGTGCACATGGTTTTAATCCCTCCTGTTTTTTTTCCCATTCTGTTTGCTGCAGCTATGGTGAGCGCAATACCTTATCCAGACTTGTGCTGCTTGGGGGCGACCTTCTCCGCCGGCGGTGCTGGCCGGGTTCTGGTGTGGTGTTTTTGGGTCTGGTCCTGTGGCATGGGGGTCGCAGGGCCGTCCCATGGCCCCCGTTCCCTGGCTGTGCACGCCTGCGGGGTTGGTGGCCACTGACTGGCACGGTGTGGACTTAGTGTAGGGACCCATGTGTATCAGATACCGGCACGAGGTACATGGGGCAGTATGGCTTGATCAATTCATACACAAAATTCTGATGTGTTTTATATTTAGCCAAGCGGCACTAGTATCAGCCATAGGTGTGATGTGCAGCACTCTGTTTCTTCCCTGAGCCACAGTAGTATACAGAGGATACAGTAGTAGTAGTAGTAGTATACAGAGGATACAGTAGTAGTAGTAGTAGTAGTATACAGAGGATACAGTAGTAGTAGTATACAGAGGATACAGTAGTAGTAGTTTACAGAGGATACAGTAGTAGTAGTAGTAGTATACAGAGGATACAGTAGTAGTAGTAGTAGTATACAGAGGATACAGTAGTAGTAGTTTACAGAGGATACAGTAGTAGTAGTAGTAGTATACAGAGGATACAGTAGTAGTAGTATACAGAGGATACAGTAGTAGTAGTAGTATACAGAGGATACAGTAGTAGTAGTAGTAGTAGTAGTAGTATACAGAGGATACAGTAGTAGTAGTAGTATACAGAGGATACAGTAGTAGTAGTAGTAGTAGTATACAGAGGATACAGTAGTAGTAGTAGTAGTAGTATACAGAGGATACAGTAGTAGTAGTATACAGAGGATACAGTAGTAGTAGTTTACAGAGGATACAGTAGTAGTAGTAGTAGTATACAGAGGATACAGTAGTAGTAGTAGTAGTATACAGAGGATACAGTAGTAGTAGTTTACAGAGGATACAGTAGTAGTAGTAGTAGTATACAGAGGATACAGTAGTAGTAGTATACAGAGGATACAGTAGTAGTAGTAGTATACAGAGGATACAGTAGTAGTAGTAGTAGTAGTAGTAGTATACAGAGGATACAGTAGTAGTAGTAGTATACAGAGGATACAGTAGTAGTAGTAGTAGTAGTATACAGAGGATACAGTAGTAGTAGTAGTAGTAGTATACAGAGGATACAGTAGTAGTAGTAGTAGTATACAGAGGATACAGTAGTAGTAGTAGTAGTATACAGAGGATACAGTAGTAGTAGTAGTAGTAGTAGTATACAGAGGATACAGTAGTAGTAGTATACAGAGGATACAGTAGTAGTAGTAGTAGTAGTAGTAGTATACAGAGGATACAGTAGTAGTAGTAGTAGTAGTATACAGAGGATACAGTAGTAGTAGTAGTAGTAGTATACAGAGGATACAGTAGTAGTAGTAGTATACAGAGGATACAGTAGTAGTAGTAGTAGTAGTAGTATACAGAGGATACAGTAGTAGTAGTAGTAGTAGTAGTATACAGAGGATACAGTAGTAGTAGTAGTAGTATACAGAGGATACAGTAGTAGTAGTAGTAGTAGTAGTATACAGAGGATACAGTAGTAGTAGTATACAGAGGATACAGTAGTAGTAGTAGTATACAGAGGATACAGTAGTAGTAGTATACAGAGGATACAGTAGTAGTAGTAGTAGTAGTAGTAGTATACAGAGGATACAGTAGTAGTAGTAGTAGTATACAGAGGATACAGTAGTAGTAGTAGTAGTATTATACAGAGGATACAGTAGTAGTAGTAGTAGTAGTATACAGAGGATACAGTAGTAGTAGTAGTAGTAGTAGTAGTAGTAGTAGTATACAGAGGATACAGTAGTAGTAGTAGTAGTAGTAGTATACAGAGGATACAGTAGTAGTAGTAGTAGTAGTAGTATACAGAGGATACAGTAGTAGTAGTAGTAGTAGTAGTATACAGAGGATACAGTAGTAGTAGTAGTAGTAGTAGTAGTAGTATACAGAGGATACAGTAGTAGTAGTATACAGAGGATACAGTAGTAGTAGTAGTAGTAGTATACAGAGGATACAGTAGTAGTAGTAGTAGTAGTATACAGAGGATACAGTAGTAGTAGTAGTAGTAGTAGTAGTAGTAGTAGTATACAGAGGATACAGTAGTAGTAGTAGTAGTAGTAGTAGTAGTAGTAGTAGTATACAGAGGATACAGTAGTAGTAGTAGTAGTAGTAGTATACAGAGGATACAGTAGTAGTAGTAGTAGTAGTAGTAGTATACAGAGGATACAGTAGTAGTAGTATACAGAGGATACAGTAGTAGTATACAGAGGATACAGTAGTAGTAGTAGTAGTAGTAGTAGTATACAGAGGATACAGTAGTAGTAGTAGTAGTAGTATACAGAGGATACAGTAGTAGTAGTAGTATACAGAGGATACAGTAGTAGTAGTATACAGAGGATACAATAGTAGTAGTAGTATACAGAGGATACAGTAGTAGTAGTAGTATACAGAGGATACAGTAGTAGTAGTAGTATACAGAGGATACAGTAGTAGTAGTATACAGAGGATACAATAGTAGTAGTAGTATACAGAGGATACAGTAGTAGTAGTAGTATACAGAGGATACAGTAGTAGTAGTAGTAGTAGTAGTAGTAGTAGTAGTATACAGAGGATACAGTAGTAGTAGTAGTAGTATACAGAGGATACAATAGTAGTAGTATACAGAGGATACAGTAGTAGTATACAGAGGATACAGTAGTAGTAGTAGTAGTAGTAGTAGTATACAGAGGATACAGTAGTAGTATACAGAGGATACAGTAGTAGTAGTCAGGGCTGTGGAGTCGGAGACGCAAAAAAATGTACCGACTCCACCTCCAGCTTTAAAAAGATCTTTAAAAAATGTAGAATTGAATTTTCATAAGAATTTTATAAGTTTTGCTCATCAACATATATTATGAGCAAAATTCTAATAGGACACTGGCCCTATTACATAAGGGTGGTCGGGGAATATATCAGTAATAGGACACTGGCCCTATTACATAAGGGTGGTCGGGGAATATATCAGTAATAGGACACTGGCCCTATTACATAAGGGTGGTCGGGGAATATATCAGTAATAGGACACTGGCCCGATTACATAAGGGTGGTCGGGGAATATATCAGTAATAGGACAATGGCCCTATTACATAAGGGTGGTCGGGGGATATATCAGTAATAGGACACTGGCCCTATCACATAAGGGTGGTCGGGGAATATATCAGTAATAGGACACTGGCCCTATCACATAAGGGTGGTCGGGGAATATATCAGTAATAGGACACTGGCCCTATTACATAAGGGTGGTCGGAGAATATATCAGTAATAGGACACTGGCCCTATTACATAAGGGTGGTCGGGGAATATATCAGTAATAGGCCACTGGCCCTATTACATAAGGGTGGTCGGGGAATATATCAGTAATACAGCATTGGCCCTATTACATAAGGGTGGTCGGGGAATATATCAGTAATAGGACACTGGCCCTATTACATAAGGGTGGTCGGGGAATATATCTGTAATAGGACACTGGCCCTATTACATAAGGGTGGTCGGGGAATATATCAGTAATAGGACACTGGCCCTATTACATAAGGGTGGTCGGGGAATATATCAGTAATAGGACACTGTCCCTATTACATAAGGGTGGTCGGGGGATATATCAGTAATAGGACACTGGCCCTATTACATAAGGGTGGTCGGGGAATATATCAGTAATAGGACACTGGCCCTATTACATAAGGGTGGTCGGGGAATATATCAGTAATAGGACACTGGCCCTATTACATAAGGGTGGTCGGGGAATATATCAGTAATAGGACACTGTCCCTATTACATAAGGGTGGTCGGGGAATATATCAGTAATAGGACACTGGCTATTACATAAGGGTGGTCTGGGAATATATCAGTAATAGGACACTGGCCCTATTACATAAGGGTGGTCGGGGAATATATCAGTAATAGGACACTGGCCCTATTACATAAGGGTGGTCGGGGAATATATCTGTAATAGGACACTGGCCCTATTACATAAGGGTGGTCGGGGAATATATCAGTAATAGGACACTGGCCCTATTACATAAGGGTGGTCGGGGAATATATCAGTAATACAGCATTGGCCCTATTACATAAGGGTGGTCGGGGAATATATCAGTAATAGGACACTGGCCCTATTACATAAGGGTGGTCGGGGAATATATCAGTAATAGGACACTGGCTCTATTACATAAGGGTGGTCGGGAATATATCAGTAATAGGACACTGGCCCTATTACATAAGGGTGGTCGGGGAATATATCTGTAATAGGACACTGACCCTATTACATAAGGGTGGTCGGGAATATATCAGTAATAGGACACTGGCCCTATTACATAAGGGTGGTCGGGGAGAAGTTGTCGGTCACTATTTGGCAGCTTGTTTCTGAGCTGGAAGAGTCCATTGTGTGGGGGGAGATCTGTGCTGGTCTCTTCCTGGATGACTGAATATGAGCAGCAGTGTAATATGGAGATATCCTGTGTAATATAGAGGAGGAGGAGGAGGAGACATAAGTAGTGTAGCTGTAACCTCTGTCCTCATTTCTCTCTGGGAGAAGATTGTGTGTTTTTCTTCAGTGTTCAATTGCTGCAGCTGTGTGTGTGTGTGTGTGCTATGGCTGCAGCAGGCTGTGTGTGTGTGTGTGTGTGTGTGTGCTATTGCGTGCCCCCACAGTGACCTTCTATATCACTATGTGTGACTGCTGTATATCACTATGGCTGACCTCTATATTACAGGTATCTGGCATTGTTAGCAGTGTTTTTGTGTATGGTGAATATTTAGTTAGAAACATAGAAGATGTCAGCAGGAAAAGACCACCTCCTCCATCTAGTCTAGTTGTGAGTAGTTCAGGACATGGAGGCTGGAGACTGGCTGCACCCACTGCACACACAGGAGAAGCTGCTGTATATACAGTATATATTTCCTCAGAAGTCACCCAGGATCATGTAGGACACTAGGGAGAAGCTGCTGAGCCGGTGTGATAGATATCTCCCCTGGTATATGACCGGCCATTTATCAAGGAGCAGGAGGCCGAGTCGGTCCTGATAAAATTCAGGAGTTTGAATCGGAGTTGGAGTCAGTCCTGATAAAATTCAGAAGTCGGACTTGGAGCTTCGGCTTACCAACTCCACAGCCCTGGTAGTACTAGTAGTAGTATACAGAGGATACTTTCTGGCTGAGATCCCTCTGGTGAGTCGGTTACTCGGATACTACTACTGTGTACAGTACTGCTTAGTGAACAGTACTTACACCCACGGGTAGGACCAACCACCTAATGCTGACTGCAGGCACTGAGTGACACAGAACCAGTGACGTAGGCCCCATCCAATGGGTGGAGCTAGCAGTCAGGGAGACCCCTAAGGAAACCTAGCGAGAACAGTAGAGTTTTCGGGTATAGTTTTGCCTATCTATGCACTGACTCTCCTTCTGTCTAGTTATCAGGATAGAGGAGAATAGCCCCCAGCTTGGATTGGAATTGCAGTTTCTCATCCTACTGCAGCCTCTCCATGTTACTCTCTGGCCGGACAGGTCTAGGGGGAAGGTACCAGAAAGAAACAGGAAAGTCTCTCATAGAATCCTGTTAATGGGTCCAGGATAACTTACTGCAGCAGCAGCGCTCTCTCGCCCTCTCCCCATGTGGTATCCCACCACGGGTGCTCCTTATATGGCACCTGTCGCAAAAGCCCTTCATTCAAAGGCTATGTGGTGATGAAGGTACTTATTGGTTTCACCACCAGATGTCAGTATTTTGTTTGTGAGCCTGTATATATTGAACAGCTGTAATGAACACAGGCTTACTGTTTTGTCCTGTATTGTGTGATCTTGTGGACTAGAGGAGATACTCCTTTCCCTAGGTTTCTTTCTATGCACACTTTCTTTTCCACCACTCACAGGGGCTAATACACACCCCTGTAGGAAGTAGTCACTGGGTGGGAGGAAGTGTAGTATAAGTCTCCCTCTGATTCTCTGGGGAGGAGGACACACACAGAGTAGGCATCCCTGCTGAAGTTAGCCAGAGCCTGGCTCTGCCAGGAGCTCTGTCCGGGACAGTCCAGCTGTGTTAGTTGAGAAAAGGCACACGTGTATGGAGAAACCAGAGATACTTGAATAGATAGACTAGGAATACTGAGTAACTATGCAGTTTTAGACCCCAGAAGGAGGATAAGTCGGAGATCACCCCAGCTAATGCTGTGAACCTCTCTAAACAGTGCAGGGCAGTGTCCTAGTACAGAGGAACTGACCTGCATAGAGCAAAGCTACTGTAACGAAGGTCTACGTACTCTATCTTACGGCGTATTTGACACCGGTTAAGTTTGGACCTTGAGCTACTCCCAGGTAACCAGGACTGGGGCTTGTGTCACCCTGGTAGGACGGGTACCCTGCCACTGTAGGGCAGAAGGTGGTTGGCGACAGTATAGTCAAAACACAGGCACAAGTATCTCCCTCTGTTACGTATTCTTCTTTCCAAAGTTCCGGCAGAGCACATTACTACCCTGGGTTGGGACCCTCACGACAAACTCCTCTCCTCTTCACGGCTCAACACTAAGCTACACCAGCACCACTATATCTACTACTATTGCATACATACACACACACACCACATGCATACACACACCGCATACATATACACGCATACACACACCGCATGCATATACACACACACACACCACACACCACATGCACACACACACACCACATGCACACACACACCACATGCACACACACACACACACACACACACACACACACACCACATGCATACACACACACACACCACATGCATACACACACACACACACCACATGCATACACACACACACACCACATGCATACACACACACACCACATGCATACACACACACACACCCCATGCACACACACACCACATGCATACACGCATACACACACACACACACCACATGCATACACACACACCACATGCATACACACACACCACATGCATACACACACACCACATGCATACACACACACACACACACACCACATGCATACACACACACACACACACACACCACATGCATACACACACACACCACATGCATACACACACACACCACATGCATACACACACACACCACATGCATACACACACACACACCACATGCATACACACACACACACACCACATGCATACACACACACACACACCCCATGCATACACACACACACACCCCATGCATACACACACACACCACATGCATACACACACACACACACCACATGCATACACACACACACACCCACCACATGCATACACACACACACACACACACACACCACATGCATACACACACACACACACCACATGCATAAAATACACTGACATCTGTGCTGGATCTGTCATGCAATTCTTTCATCTGTCAGACCTTCTGCATCCAACATGGGGGGGGGGGCACTGAGAGGAGATGAGGGGGGGGGGCACTGAGAGGAGATGAGGGGGGGGGGGGGGCACTGAGAGGAGATGAGGGGGGGGCACTGAGGAGATGAGGGGGGCACTGAGAGGAGATGAGGGGGGGGCACTGAGAGGAGATGAGGGGGGGGCACTGAGGAGATGAGGGGGGGGGGCACTGAGAGGAGATGGGGGGGGGGCACTGAGAGGAGATGAGGGGGGGCACTGAGAGGAGATGAGGGGGGCACTGAGAGGAGATGAGGGGGGCACTGAGAGGAGATGAGGGGGGCACTGAGAGGAGATGAGGGGGGGGGGGGCACTGAGAGGAGATGAGGGGGGGGGGCACTGAGAGGAGATGAGGGGGGGGGGCACTGAGAGGAGGGGGGGCACTGAGAGGAGATGAGGGGGGGCACTGAGAGGAGGGGGGCACTGAGAGGAGATGGGGGGCACTGAGAGGAGATGAGGGGGGGGGGCACTGAGAGGAGGGGGGCACTGAGAGGAGATGGGGGGCACTGAGAGGAGATGGGGGGCACTGAGAGGAGGGGGGGCACTGAGAGGAGATGAGGGGGGGCACTGAGAGGAGATGAGGGGGGGGGCACTGAGAGGAGATGAGGGGGGGGCACTGAGAGGAGATGAGGGGGGGGCACTGAGAGGAGATGAGGGGGGGGGCACTGAGAGGAGATGAGGGGGGGGCACTGAGAGGAGATGAGGGGGGGGGCACTGAGAGGAGATGAGGGAGGGCACTGAGAGGAGATGAGGGGGGCACTGAGAGGAGATGGGGGGGGCACTGAGAGGAGATGAGGGGGGGCACTGAGAGGAGATGAGGGGGGGGGGGCACTGAGAGGAGATGAGGGGGGGGGCACTGAGAGGAGATGAGGGGGGGGGCACTGAGAGGAGGATGAGGGGGGGCACTGAGAGGAGATGAGGGGGGGGGCACTGAGAGGAGATGAGGGGTGGGGGGCACTGAGAGTGAGATGGGGGGGGGGGGGGCACTGAGAGGAGATGGAGGGGGGGGGGGCACTGAGTAGAGATGAGGGGGGGGGCACTGAGAGGAGATGAGGGGTGGGGGGCACTGAGAGGAGATGAGGGGGGGGGCACTGAGAGGAGATGAGGGGGGGGGCACTGAGAGGAATGAGGGAGGGGCACTGAGAGGAGATGAGGGGGGGCACTGAGAGGAGATGAGATGGGGGGGCACTGAGAGGAGATGGAGGGGGGGGGGCACTGAGAGGAGATGAGGGGGGGGGCACTGAGAGGAGATGGGGGGGGGACACTGCAGAGGATATGTATGAGGAGGAGTAGGGGGGGGGCACTGAGAGGAGATGAGGGGGGGGGGCACTGAGAGGAGATGAGGGGGGGGGCACTGAGAGGAGATGAGGGGGGGGCACTGAGAGGAGATGAGGGGGGGGCACTGAGAGGAGATGGGGGGGGGGCACTGAGAGGAGATGAGGGGGGGGGCACTGAGAGGAGATGAGGGGGGGGCACTGAGAGGAGATGGGGGGGGGCACTGAGAGGAGATGAGGGGGGGGGCACTGAGAGGAGATGAGGGGGGGCACTGAGAGGAGATGAGGGGGGGGCACTGAGAGGAGATGAGGGGGGGCACTGAGAGGAGATGAGGGGGGGCACTGAGAGGAGATGAGGGGGGGGCACTGAGAGGAGATGAGGGGGGGGGCACTGAGAGGAGATGAGGGGGGGGGCACTGAGAGGAGATGAGGGGGGGCACTGAGAGGAGATGGGGGGGGGCACAGAGAGGAGATGAGGGGGGGGCACTGAGAGGAGATGAGGGGGCACTGAGAGAATGAGGGGGGGCACTGAGAGGAGATGAGGGGGGGGCACTGAGAGGAGATGAGGGGGGGGGCACTGAGAGGAGATGAGGGGGGGGCACTGAGAGGAGATGAGGGGGGGCACGGAGAGGAGATGAGGGGGGGCACTGAGAGGAGATATGGGGGGGGCACTGAGAGGAGATGAGGGGGGGGGCACTGAGAGGAGATGAGGGGGGGGGGGGCACTGAGAGGAGATGAGGGGGGGGCACTGAGAGGAGATGAGGGGGGGGCACTGAGAGGAGATGAGGGGGGGGGGCACTGAGAGGAGATGAGGGGGGGGGCACTGAGAGGAGATGAGGGGGGGGCACTGAGAGGAGATGGGGGGGGCACTGAGAGGAGATGAGGGGGGGGGGCACTGAGAGGAGATGAGGGGGGGGGGGCACTGAGAGGAGATGAGGGGGGGGCACTGAGAGGAGATGAGGGGGGGCACTGAGAGGAGATGAGGGGGGGCACTGAGAGGAGATGAGGGGGGGGGGCACTGAGAGGAAGATGGGGGGGGGCACTGAGAGGAGATGAGGGGGGGCACTGAGAGGAGATGAGGGGGGGCACTGAGAGGAGATGAGGGGGGGGCACTGAGAGGAGATGAGGGGGGCACTGAGAGGAGATGGGGGGGGGCACTGAGAGGAGATGAGGGGGGGGGCACTGAGAGGAGATGAGGGGGGCACTGAGAGGAGATGAGGGGGGCACTGAGAGGAGATGAGGGGGGGGCACTGAGAGGAGATGAGGGGGGGGGCACTGAGAGGAGATGAGGGGGGGGCACTGAGAGGAGATGAGGGGGGCACTGAGAGGAGATGAGGGGGGGCACTGAGAGGAGATATGGGGGGGCACTGAGAGGAGATGAGGGGGGGCACTGAGAGGAGATGAGGGGGGCACTGAGATGAGGGGGGGGCACTGAGAGGAGATGGGGGGGGCACTGAGAGGAGATGAGGGGGGGGCACTCTCTGTCTCCTCTCTGATAACAGTCCAGCAGAGAGCAGCCCCTGTTATCAGAGAGACACCCGACAGTATGCACCACCCGGCCAGGCAGGGGCGCCCAGAAGCAACCACTATGGTATAAGGGGAGGCGGCCAGCTGGGGGCGCTCCTGCAGACACACAGCATATCTAACTTCTATATCTAAGTTAGATGTGCAGTGCAGCTCTGTCTGACGAGGCGCCCCCTAGCTGGCCGGGAGTGAGGCGCACAGGTGGCGCACCCCAAAGGCCGGCCCTGCGTGTAGCCATGTCTTTAGCTGATTGTTGTCTTTATTACATACGTGATATCGGCCGGATTCGGACAACTATTGTTAGGGCTCTAAGTCGCAGTCAGTCCAGAAGGTTCCATGCCAGGACTGACGCTAGTGTTGTAAAAAATGTTTATATGCAATGTTATAAAAAAAATATCGCTACATCAGGACCAAATGTAACCGCCATACTGTTACTGAAGAAAACACGCATAAAGAACAATAATATCACCTCTACATGACCAACACATAATGACCCCAAAACACCAATATTACCGCCATAGACTGATCACCACATAACGACTCTATATACAGACCAATATTACCACCGCATAATGACTGAATACCACCTTATTTTTCCTGAATAAAAAACTGAATTTATCCAGTCACAGTATGGCAGTATTGGTCAGGTCTGGTAGTGTTATCCAGTCACAGTATGGCAGTATTGGTCAGGTCTGGTAGTGTTATCCAGTCACAGTATGGCGGTATTCGTCAGGTCAGGTCTGGTATGGCAGTGTTATCCAGTACAGTATGGCGGTATTGGTCAGGTCTGGTATGGCAGTGTTATCCAGTAACAGTGTGTCGGTATTCGTCAGGTCTGGTATGGCGGTGTTATCCAGTCACAGTATGGTGGTATTGGTCAGGTCTGGTGTGGCAGTGTTATCCAGTCACAGTATGGCGGTATTCGTCAGGTCAGGTCTGGTCTGGTCTGGTAGTGTTATCCAGTCACAGTATGGCGGTATTGGTCAGGTCTGGTGTGGCAGTGTTATCCAGTCACAGTATGGCAGTATTGGTCAGGTCTGGTGTGGCAGTGTTATCCAGTCACAGTATGGCGGTATTGGTCAGGTCTGGTATGGCAGTGTTATCGAGTCACAGTATGGTGGTATTGATCAGGTCTGGTATAGTGGTGTTATCCAGCACAGTATGGTGGTATTGGTCAGGTCAGGTCTGGTATGGTGGGAGTTATCCAGTCACATTATGGTGGTATTGGTCAGGTCTGGTGTGATGGTGTTATCCAGTTACAATTACTCTGGTGTTGATTTTTAATATAGGCCTAGCGGCATTAGTATCAGCCATAGATGGGATGTGCAGCCGTTCCATTCTCTCCAGTTTCCGTGTTTCACAGTTTTCCCTCTCTGAACAGCTCGCACTCCTTTATAAGACCCACATGACCACAATTAGCAGGATACGTCTGTGTCATTACCTCCATGTTTTTCCCATTCTGTCTGCAGCAGTTTTGGTGGGTGTAATACCATATCCATACTTGTGTCGTTTGGGGGCAGCCTTCCCCGCTGGTGGTGCTGGCTGGGTTTTGGTGGGGCTTTTTGGGTCTGGTCCTGTGACATTGGGGTTGCAGGGCCGTTCCTTGGCCTCCCTTCCCTGCAGGTGCACGCTTTGCGGGGTTGGCGGTCGCTGACCGACACGGTGTGGAGTTAGCGTAGGGACCCGTGTGGACCAGAGGACCTGCGCGGTGGTACACGGGGCAATATGGCTTGATCAATTCATATACAGACACTCTGGTGTTGATTTTTAATATAGGCCTAGCGGCATTAGTATCAGCCATAGATGGGATGTGCAGCCGTTCCATTCTCTCCAGTTTCCGGGTATTAGTCAGGTCTGGTATGGCGGTGTTAACCAGCACCGCCAGCAGCTGGTAATACGGCCCTGGGTACTGTATATATGGGGGGTCTGCAGGTGTAGTGCTGGGGGCCCTGGGTACTGTATATATGGGGGGTCTGCAGGTGTAGTGCTAGGGGCAGCAGCTGGTAATACGGCCCTGGGTACTGTATATATGGGGGGGTCTGCAGGTGTAGTGCTGGGGGGCAGCAGCTGGTAATACGGCCCTGGGTACTGTATATATGGGGGGTCTGCAGGTGTAGTGTCGGGGGCCCTGGGTACTGTATATATGGGGGGTCTGCAGGTGTAGTGCCGGGGGCCCTGGGTACTGTATATATGGGGGGTCTGCAGGTGTAGTGCTGGGGGCTGTAGCTGGTAATACGACCCTGGGTACTGTATATATGGGGGGTCTGCAGGTGTAGTGCCGGGGGGCAGCAGCTGGTAATATGGCCCTGGGTACCGTATATATGGGGGTCTGCAGGTGTAGTGCCGGGGGGCAGCAGCTGGTAATACGGCCCTGGGTACTGTATATATGGGGGGGTCTGCAGGTGTAGTGCTGGGGTCAGCAGCTGGTAATACGGCCCTGGGTACTGTATATATGGGGGGTCTGCAGGTGTAGTGCTGGGGGCAGCAGCTGGTAATACGGCCCTGGGTACTGTATATATGGGGGGTCTGCAGGTGTAGTGCCGGGGGCCCTGGGGTACTGTATATAGGGGGGTCTGCAGGTGTAGTGTCGGGGGCCCTGGGTACTGTATATATGGGGGGTCTGCAGGTGTAGTGCTGGGTCAGCAGCTGGTAATACGGCCCTGGGTACTGTATATATGGGGGTGTCTGCAGGTGTAGTGCTGGGGTCAGCAGCTGGTAATACGGCCCTGGGTACTGTATATATGGGGGGTCTGCAGGTGTAGTGCTGGGGTCAGCAGCTGGTAATATGGCCCTGGGTACTGTATATATGGGGGGTCTGCAGGTGTAGTGTCGGGGGCCCTGGGTACTGTATATATGGGGCGTCTGCAGGTGTAGTGTCGGGGGCCCTGGGTACTGTAGGTGTAGTGTCGGGGGCCCTGGGTACTGTATATATGGGGGGTCTGCAGGTGTAGTGCGGGGGGCAGCAGCTGGTAATACGGCCCTGGGTACTGTATATATATGGGGGGTCTGCAGGTGTAGTGTCGGGGGCCCTGGGTACTGTATATATGGGGGGTCTGCAGGTGTAGTGCTGGGGGCAGCAGCTGGTAATACGGCCCTGGGTACTGTATATATGGGGGGGTCTGCAGGTGTAGTGCTGGGGGCAGCAGCTGGTAATACGGCCCTGTGTACTGTATATATGGGGGGTCTGCAGGTGTAGTGCTGGGGGGCAGCAGCTGGTAATACGGCCCTGGGTACTGTATATATGGGGGGTCTGCAGGTGTAGTGCCGGGGGCCCTGGGTACTGTATATATGGGGGGTCTGCAGGTGTAGTGCTGGGGGGCAGCAGCTGGTAATACGGCCCTGTGTACTGTATATATGGGGGGGTCTGCAGGTGTAGTGCTGGGGGCAGCAGCTGGTAATACGGCCCTGGGTACTGTATATATGGGGGGTCTGCAGGTGTAGTGCCGGGGGCCCTGGGTACTGTATATATATATGGGGGGTCTGCAGGTGTAGTGCTGGGGGCTGTAGCTGGTAATACGGCCCTGGGTACTGTATATATGGGGGGTCTGCAGGTGTAGTGCTGGGGGCCCTGGGTACTGTATATATGGGGTCTGCAGGTGTAGTGCCGGGGGCCCTGGGTACTGTATATATGGGGTCTGCAGGTGTAGTGCCGGGGGCCCTGGGTACTGTATATATGGGGTCTGCAGGTGTAGTGCCGGGGGCCCTGGGTACTGTATATATGGGGGGTCTGCAGGTGTAGTGCCGGGGGCAGCAGCTAGTAATATGGCCCTGGGTACTGTATATATATGGGGGGTCTGCAGGTGTAGTGCTGGGGGCCCTGGGTACTGTATATATGGGGGGTCTGCAGGTGTAGTGCTGGGGGCCCTGGGTACTGTATATATGGGGGGTCTGCAGGTGTAGTGCCGGGGGCCCTGGGTACTGTATATATATGGGGGGTCTGCAGGTGTAGTGCTGGGGTCAGCAGCTGGTAATACGGCCCTGGGTACTGTATATATGGGGGGTCTGCAGGTGTAGTGCTGGGGGCAGCAGCTGGTAATACGGCCCTGGGTACTGTATATATGGGGGTCTGCAGGTGTAGTGCTGGGGGCAGCAGCTGGTAATACGGCCCTGGGTACTGTATATATGGGGGGTCTGCAGGTGTAGTGCTGGGGGCAGCAGCTGGTAATACGGCCCTGGGTACTGTATATATGGGGGGTCTGCAGGTGTAGTGCTGGGGGCAGCAGCTGGTAATACGGCCCTGGGTACTGTATATATGGGGGTCTGCAGGTGTAGTGCCGGGGGCCCTGGGTACTGTATATATGGGGGGTCTGCAGGTGTAGTGCTGGGGGCAGCAGCTGGTAATACGGCCCTGGGTACTGTATATATGGGGGGTCTGCAGGTGTAGTGCTGGGGGCAGCAGCTGGTAATACGGCCCTGGGTACTGTATATATGGGGGGTCTGCAGGTGTAGTGCTGGGGGCAGCAGCTGGTAATACGGCCCTGGGTACTGTATATATGGGGGGTCTGCAGGTGTAGTGCTGGGGGCAGCAGCTGGTAATACTGTTCTGCCTAGGGGCCCCCGGCCCTCATACCTGATTCTTTAGGGCCTCATTGTCGCTGTTGACGCGCTGTATCAGCCGGTGCAGATCTACAACCTCGTTCTTCAGAGCCTTCAGCTCATCGTTCGCCCGCTTACCCTGAGCGACCAGGTCATCGATCTGAGGATAAAGTAACAGTATAAGATGTTATATACCATGTGTAGGGGCCACACAGCAAAAGCCACCATGGAGCCCGCTGCACCCCCTGACCTGCTATTTTCCAGCTATTGGCAAACTACTATTGCCGGCATATCCAGAGCGGCCTCCTGCTGGGGGTTGTAGTTCTGTCACACCCATGGGGTGGTCTCCTACCTTGTACTAGTGCTCGGCCTCCTGCTGGAAGTTGTAGTTCTGTCACACCCATGGGGTGATCTCCTACCTTGTACTAGTGCTCGGCCTCCTGCTGGAAGTTGTAGTTCTGTCACACCCATGGGGTGGTCTCCTACCTTGTACTAGTGCTCGGCCTCCTGCTGGGAGTTGTAGTTCTGTCACACCCGTGGGGTGGTCTCCTACCTTGTACTAGTGCTCGGCCTCCTGCTGGGAGTTGTAGTTCTGTCACACCCGTGGGGTGGTCTCCTACCTTGTACTAGTGCTCGGCCTCCTGCTGGGAGTTGTAGTTCTGTCACACCCGGGGGGTGGTCTCCTACCTTGCTCTTGTACCAGTGCTCGGCCTCCTGTCGGCTTTTCTCCGCCATGCTCTGGTACTGGGCCCGCACCTCCTCCATGATTTGCTTCATCTCCAGATCACGGTTATCGGCCACTTCTACAGTCACTTTATCGCCGTGCACCTGAGAGCGCAGCTCCTGGATTTCCTGTGCCAGAAAAAAAAAAAAAAAAAAAAAAAAAAAAACACATAAAAAATAGTCCAGAAAGGGCGGTAACACTGCGCGTCTGGAGTCCTGGGGGCGGTAACACTGCGCGTCTGGAGTCCTGGGGGCGGTAACACTGCACGTCTGGAGTCCTGGGGGCGGTAACACTGCACGTCTGGAGTCCTGGGGGCGGTAACACTGCACGTCTGGAGTCCTGGGGGCGGTAACACTGCACGTCTGGAGTCCTGGGGGCGGTAACACTGCACGTCTGGAGTCCCTTGGGGCGGTAACACTGCGCGTCTGGAGTGCTGGGGGGCGGTAACACTGCGCGTCTGGAGTCCTGGGGGCGGTAACACTGCACGTCTGGAGTCCTGGGGGCGGTAACACTGCGCGTCTGGAGTCCTGGGGGCGGTAACACTGCGCGTCTGGAGACCTGGGGGCGGTAACACTGCACGTCTGGAGTCCTGGGGGCGGTAACTGCACGTCTGGAGTCCTGGGGGCGGTAACCACTGCGCGTCTGGAGTGCTGGGGGGCGGTAACACTGCACGTCTGGAGTCCTGGGGGCGGTAACACTGCGCGTCTGGAGTCCTGGGGGCGGTAACACTGCGCGTCTGGAGTCCTGGGGGCGGTAACACTGCGCGTCTGGAGTCCTGGGGGCGGTAACACTGCACGTCTGGAGTCCTGGGGGCGGTAACACTGCGCGTCTGGAGTGCTGGGGGGCGGTAACACTGCACGTCTGGAGTCCTGGGGGCGGTAACACTGCGCGTCTGGAGTCCTGGGGGGCGGTGGTAACACTGCGCGTCTGGAGTCCTGGGGGCGGTAACACTGCGCGTCTGATTTAAGGATGAAGGAATGAGGAGAGAAAGATGGACGCTTTTTACGTTTGATTACACCCGCCTTGAGCACGTGATAAAAAGTTCTATACAAAATACTTGGCATATTGTCCAGCAGGAGGAGTTACATCGAGATATTGCTGGTGACAGACCTAGAGAAGCCTCCAGAAGGGCTCAGAATCTCCGAGATACATTGGTTGGTGGTCAGGTAGAGACGAGGCCCCCAATAGAAGCTCGTGGCTTACGTCTCATCTATCCAATGGTGACTACAAATGTGGCCAATGTCCCCAGTGGGAGATCAGTACAACCATGTTCACACTGTAACCGATTTATTAGCTGCAGAAGTCGGTTCATTGTCTATGCGCTGATCTGTTCATGGAATAGATACTAAATAGGCAAAACCATCAGGCCAATGCGGAAGCGTTTCTGAGAACATGTCAGATCCATGCAGACCAGGAAGGGTCGCCCACCGATAATCACATGTGATAGATGCACACCAGCGCCATACCTCACATTTACTAGCCTTATCCGCAGTACCGCAAGCTAGCTATGGCGGTGATATGTGCAGTATAGCTATAGTAATGATAGACAAGCTGCGACCGCAGTAAAGATATAGCAATGATAAACAAGCTGCGACCGCAGTATAGATATAGCAATGATAAACAAGCTGCGACCGCAGTATAGATATAGCAATGATAAACAAGCTGCGACCGCAGTATAGATATAGCAATGATAGACATGCTGCGACCGCAGTCCAGATAAAGCAGTGATAGACATACTGCGACCACAGTATAGATATAGCAATGATAGACATACTGCGACCACAGTATAGATATAGCAATGATAGACGTACTGCGACCGCAGTATAGATAAAGCAATGATATGCGTTCTGCAACCGCAGTATAGATATAGCAATGATAGACAAGCTGCGACCACAGTCCAGATATAGCAATGATAGACATGCTGCAACCGCAGTCCAGATAAAGCAGTGATAGAGATACTGCGACCACAGTCCAGATATAGCAATGATAGACACGCTGAGACCGGGTCATACTGGCTGTGTCTGCATGAAGACAGAGTTGAGCTATGCCATCTGCTGTTCCCTGTGTTACTGGATTATAGCAGCAATGTGTATAGCTGAGTGTAAGTGCAGGCACATTATAGCAGCAGTGTGTATAGCTGAGTGTAAGTGCAGGCACATTATAGCAGCAGTGTGTATAGCTGAGTGTGAGTGCAGGCACATTATAGCAGCAGTGTGTATAGCTGAGTGTGAGTGCAGGCAAATTATAGCAGCAGTGTGTATAGCTGAGTGTAAGTGCAGGCACATTATAGCAGCAGTGTGTATAGCTGAGTGTGAGTGCAGGCACATTATAGCAGCAGTGCATATAGCAGAGTGTGAGTGCGGCAAATTATAGCAGCAGTGTGTATAGCTGAGTGTAAGTGCAGGCACATAGCAGGAATGGAGAGGATGGGAAACACAAGGACTGACAGAGACTGCAGGGAACAGGAAGGAATGAGCAGGACAGATGTGGGCACATACATGGAGCACTCTCTATCCGGGGAGAGAGGGGTTACAGCTATGCAGAGATGACCTCCACAGTCCTGTCCCCTGATGTAAGCCCCAGCCTGAAGTGGATCTGCTATGATTTGGAAGGTGAGGGAGACTTCCTGGGTCAGAGTACAGGGCTATAGACCCCGCTATGCAGACCATGCCCCTCCCCCACTCCCTCTCCCACCCAATACAGGGAGCTCTTACACCAAGGGTACAAACACACCTGCTGCATATACAGTGTGTGTTTGTACTCCAAGTCACTATTTTGAAAATTTGTGATCTCAATCCAAGTTACTCTTAAACCGAAGTACCACTGTATATACATAGTTTATATGTATGATTTGTGTATATATGGTGTATATGTATTTTGTGTGTGTATAAAAATATATATATATTACATATACATATACAGTGGCATGGTGGGGCTTTGAGAGGCAGTTCTGGGCCTCTGGAGTGGGAATATACTCCACTCCAGCCTTACAGCTAATGAGGCTCTGAAACCACCTGGTGGATCTATTAGAGACTCCAGAGCTTCCCAGGTGATGGCTCCTCCCAGGTGAGGGGGGGCTCCTCCCAGGTGATGGCTCCCAGGTAAGGATGGCTCCTCCCAGGTGATGGCTCCCAGGTGAGGATGGCTCCTCCCAGGTGATGGCTCCCAGGTGAGGATGGCTCCTCCCAGGTGATGGCTCCCAGGTGAGGGGGGCTCCTCCCAGGTGAGGGGGGCTCCTCCCAGGTGAGGGGGGCTCCTCCCAGGGTGGGAGGACACAGGCAGTGCTCGGCCGGTGGGAGCTGCAGACAAGAAGTCTGGGTGAGACCAGTGTACCTGGAGATATTGAGCATTAGGCTCAGGAGTGACAGCTAGGGAAGCTGTAATGTGTTAGTCAGTGGCTAGACCGCCCAGGTTTTATTTTATTGGCAGTGTTGCTTGTCTCATGTTTTGAACGGATAAATAAAGCGACTGAGGTCAGTATAATACGTACAGCACTGACTGCACTGCAATATGTGATGTGCCGACCGTCTCAGAGCCAGGAGATGGCGATCCCAGCGAGTGAGTAACCCCCAGATTGTCACATATGGTGGAGGATGCGGGCAAGAAAATGGCACATGAGGTTTGTGGCTGGATTTAAAGAGCCAGAAGCCTTGAGAGCCTGTGCTGCTGTGGAGAGAGACCTACAGAGCCTGTGCTGCTGTGGAGAGAGACCTACAGAGCCTGCGCTGCTGTGGAGAGAGACATACAGAGCCTGCGCTGCTGTGGAGAGAGACCTACAGAGCCTGTGCTGCTGTGGAGAGAGACCTACAGAGCCTGTGCTGCTGTGAGAGAGACATACAGAGCCTGCGCTGCTGTGGAGAGAGACCTACAGAGCCTGTGCTGCTGTGGAGAGAGACCTACAGAGCCTGTGCTGCTGTGGAGAGAGACATACAGAGCCTGCGCTGCTGTGGAGAGAGACATACAGAGCCTGCGCTGCTGTGGAGAGAGACATACAGAGCCTGCGCTGCTGTGGAGAGAGACATACAGAGCCTGCGCTGCTGTGGAGAGAGACCTACAGAGCCTGCGCTGCTGTGGAGAGAGACCTACAGAGCCTGCGCTGCTGTGGAGAGAGACATACAGAGCCTGCGCTGCTGTGGAGAGAGACCTACAGAGCCTGCGCTGCTGTGGAGAGAGACCTACAGAGCCTGCGCTGCTGTGGAGAGAGACATACAGAGCCTGCGCTGCTGTGGAGAGAGACATACAGAGCCTGCGCTGCTGTGGAGAGAGACCTACAGAGCCTGTGCTGCTGTGGAGAGAGACCTACAGAGCCTGCGCTGCTGTGGAGAGAGACATACAGAGCCTGCGCTGCTGTGGAGAGAGACCTACAGAGCCTGCGCTGCTGTGGAGAGAGACCTACAGAGCCTGCGCTGGTGTGGAGAGAGACATACAGAGCCTGCGCTGCTGTGGAGAGAGACCTACAGAGCCTGCGCTGCTGTGGAGAGAGACCTACAGAGCCTGCGCTGCTGTGGAGAGAGACCTACAGAGCCTGTGCTGCTGTGGAGAGAGACATACAGAGCCTGCGCTGCTGTGGAGAGAGACATACAGAGCCTGCGCTGCTGTGGAGAGAGACATACAGAGCCTGCGCTGCTGTGGAGAGAGACCTACAGAGCCTGCGCTGCTGTGGATAAGGCCAGTATTACTTATGTTTGAAGCTGGTGTTTCTGCTGTTTAGGGTACAAACACACACGGCTTATATGCGATACGCAGCAGATACGCAGCAGATACGCAGCAGATACGCAGCAGATTAGATCTAAATAACTGAACACAGCATCAAATCTGCTGCGGATCTGCTGCGTGTTTGTACCCATAAAGAATATAGTGGCCATGGGTCTAGCAGAGGACGATGTCAGACGTATATGGGACATACAGCGCCGTGAGGACAAGGCCAAACAGATGGGTGATAACTCTGCGCAGTTTGAAGCAGAGCGGGAGGCCCAACTGCAAAGGACATTGGATAAGCGAGCGTCTGTACACAGTGCATGTACTGCTACACAGGGCTGGTGTCCATATACCCGCACCGCACCGAAGGAGGTGCCCAACCAGAAAGCGTCTGTACACAGTGCATGTACTGCTACACAGGGCTGGTGTCCATATACCCGCACCGCAGGAGGTGCCCAACCAGAAAGCGTCTGTACACAGTGCATGTACTGCTACACAGAGCTGGTGTCCAAATACCCGCACCGCAGGAGGTGCCCAACCAGAAAGCCTCTGTACACAGTGCATGTACTGCTACACAGGGCTGGTGTCCATATACCCGCACCGCAGGAGGTGCCCAACCAGAAAGCGTCTGTACACAGTGCATGTACTGCTACACAGGGCTGGTGTCCATATACCCGCACTACACTGCAGGAGGTGCCCAACCAGAAAGCGTCTGTACACAGTGCATGTACTGCTACACAGGGCTGGTGTCCATATACCCGCACTACACTGCAGGAGGTGCCCAACCAGAAAGCGTCTGTACACAGTGCATGTACTGCTACACAGGGCTGGTGTCCATATACCCGCACCGCAGGAGGTGCCCAACCAGAAAGCGTCTGTACACAGTGCATATACTGCTACACAGGGCTGGTGTCCATATACCCGCACTACACTGCAGGAGGTGCCCAACCAGAAAGCGTCTGTACACAGTGCATATACTGCTACACAGAGCTGGTGTCCAAATACCCGCACCGCAGGAGGTGCCCAACCAGAAAGCGTCTGTACACAGTGCATGTACTGCTACACAGGGCTGGTGTCCAAATACCCGCACCGCAGGAGGTGCCCAACCAGAAAGCACAGGTGTCCAAGCCAAGTGGTTGCTGTACCAAGGTCCCAGGTGCATCCTGGTCTGATTCCCCAGATAAAAAGCGTGAGGGTGCCGTCCCTAAGGACCACCAGCCAGAGCCGCCCTGGGGATGTGTGATAGCGGGCTGCTGTGTAGTGGGATGTGTGATAGCGGGCTGCTGTGTAGTGGGATGTGTGATAGCGGGCTGCTGTGTAGTGGGATGTGTGATAGCGGGCTGCTGTGTAGTGGGATGTGTGATAGCGGGCTGCTGTGTAGTGGGATGTGTGATAGCGGGCTGCTGTGTAGTGGGATGTGTGATAGCGGGCTGCTGTGTAGTGGGATGTGTGATAGCGGGCTGCTGTGTAGTGGGATGTGTGATAGCGGGCTGCTGTGTAGTAGGATGTGTGATAGCGGGCTGCTGTGTAGTGGGATGTGTGATAGCGGGCTGCTGTGTAGTAGGATGTGTGATAGCGGGCTGCTGTGTAGTGGGATGTGTGATAGCGGGCTGCTGTGTAGTGGGATGTGTGATAGCGGGCTGCTGTGTAGTGGGATGTGTGATAGCGGGCTGCTGTGTAGTGGGATGTGTGATAGCGGGCTGCTGTGTAGTAGGATGTGTGATAGCGGGCTGCTGTGTAGTGGGATGTGTGATAGCGGGCTGCTGTGTAGTGGGATGTGTGATAGCGGGCTGCTGTGTAGTAGGATGTGTGATAGTGGGCTGCTGTGTAGTTGGATGTATGATAGTGGGCTGCTGTGTAGTGTGATGTGTGATAGCGGGCTGCTGTGTAGTTGGATGTGTGATAGCGGGCTGCTGTGTAGTTGGATGTGTGATAGCGGGCTGCTGTGTAGTTGGATGTGTGATAGCGGGCTGCTGTGTAGTTGGATGTATGATAGTGGGCTGCTGTGTAGTGGGATGTGTGATAGCGGGCTGCTGTGTAGTAGGATGTGTGATAGCGGGCTGCTGTGTAGTAGGATGTGTGATAGCGGGCTGCTGTGTAGTAGGATGTGTGATAGCGGGCTGCTGTGTAGTGGGATGTGTGATAGCGGGCTGCTGTGTAGTGGGATGTGTGATAGCGGGCTGCTGTGTAGTGGGATGTGTGATAGCGGGCTGCTGTGTAGTGGGATGTGTGATAGCGGGCTGCTGTGTAGTGGGATGTGTGATAGCGGGCTGCTGTGTAGTAGGATGTGTGATAGCGGGCTGCTGTGTAGTTGGATGTGTGATAGCGGGCTGCTGTGTAGTGGGATGTGTGATAGCGGGCTGCTGTGTAGTGGGATGTGTGATAGCGGGCTGCTGTGTAGTGGGATGTGTGATAGCGGGCTGCTGTGTAGTAGGATGTGTGATAGCGGGCTGCTGTGTAGTAGGATGTGTGATAGCGGGCTGCTGTGTAGTAGGATGTGTGATAGCGGGCTGCTGTGTAGTGGGATGTGTGATAGCGGGCTGCTGTGTAGTAGGATGTGTGATAGCAGGCTGCTGTGTAGTGGGATGTGTGATAGCGAGCTGCTGTGTAGTGGGATGTGTGATAGCGGGCTGCTGTGTAGTAGGATGTGTGATAGCGGGCTGCTGTGTAGTAGGATGGGCTTTTGCCAAGTTCCCAAGTGTTATAAAGTCCCTTCTGCAGAGGCGCCATGGTGGAGGTGCAGGGGAGCGGGGGATGTCTGTGCAGCTTACTGTCCTCTGGTCGGGAGATGGCGGGGGATGTCTGTGCAGCTTACTGTCCTCTGGTCGGGAGATGGCGGGGGATGTCTGTGCAGCTTACTGTCCTCTGGTCGGGAGATGGCGGGGGATGTCTGTGCAGCTTACTGTCCTCTGGTCGGGAGATGGCGGGGGATGTCTGTGCAGCTTACTGTCCTCTGGTCGGGAGATGGCGGGGGATGTCTGTGCAGCTTACTGTCCTCTGGTCGGGAGATGGCGGGGGATGTCTGTGCAGCTTACTGTCCTCTGGTCGGGAGATGGCGGGGGATGTCTGTGCAGCTTACTGTCCTCTGGTCGGGAGATGGCGGGGGATGTCTGTGCAGCTTACTGTCCTCTGGTCGGGAGATGGCGGGGGATGTCTGTGCAGCTTACTGTCCTCTGGTCGGGAGATGATGGGGGATGTCTGTGCAGCTTACTGTCCTCTGGTCGGGAGATGTCTGTGCATATGGTTAGGACTATTCTAATTGACTATAAAACTTGTTATGGGACAGTAAATCATGTGCTGGAGGTCTGTGCGGACCTTGAGGTGGAGTTCATACTGGGCAGAGACTTTCCTTATTTCTGGCAGTTGTGGGAGGGAGAATCCCCTGTAAATTGTGCTGAACCACTGCCTAAGGGGGAGGAGCCAGGAGAACCATATACACACGTCCCAGAGATACCAGTGGGCGGAGCCTCACCATCTGACTGTGTGAACTGTGACCACAGTAAGTCCAAATGTTCAGCGATGCTGCCAAGTGAGGAGAAGAATCCTGAGGCTGACAAGACCATCCTGATACCTGATGAGGTTATTGCACAGTCTGAACATGGACTTAAAAGTCAGATGAACTTAATGATAATGTAATGTCCCCCCGCAGTTATGTGATAGTAGTAATGTCCCCGCAGTTATGTGATAGTAGTAATGTCCCCGCAGTTATGTGATAGTAGTAATGTCCCCGCAGTTATGTGATAGTAGTAATGTCCCCGCAGTTATGTGATAGTAGTAATGTCCCCGCAGTTATGTGATAGTAGTAATGTCCCCGCAGTTATGTGATAGTAGTAATGTCCCCCCGCAGTTATGTGATAGTAGTAATGTCCCCGCAGTTATGTGATAGTAGTAATGTCCCCGCAGTTATGTGATAGTAGTAATGTCCCCGCAGTTATGTGATAGTAGTAATGTCCCCCCGCAGTTATGTGATAGCAGTAATGTCCCCCCGCAGTTATGTGATAGTAGTAATGTCCCCGCAGTTATGTGATAGTAGTAATGTCCCCGCAGTTATGTGATAGTAGTAATGTCCCCCCGCAGTTATGTGATAGTAGTAATGTCCCCAGCAGTTATGTGATAGTAGTAATGTCCCCGCAGTTATGTGATAGTAGTAATGTCCCCAGCAGTTATGTGATAGTAGTAATGTCCCCCCGCAGTTATGTGATAGTAGTAATGTCCCCAGCAGTTATGTGATAGTAGTAATGTCCCCGCAGTTATGTGATAGTAGTAATGTCCCCCCGCAGTTATGTGATAGTAGTAATGTCCCCCCGCAGTTATGTGATAGTAGTAATGTCCAGCAGTTATGTGATAGTAGTAATGTCCCCGCAGTTATGTGATAGTAGTAATGTCCCCGCAGTTATGTGATAGTAGTAATGTCCCCGCAGTTATGTGATAGTAGTAATGTCCCCGCAGTTATGTGATAGTAGTAATGTCCCCGCAGTTATGTGATAGTAGTAATGTCCCCCGCAGTTATGTGATAGTAGTAATGTCCAGCAGTTATGTGATAGTAGTAATGTCCCCGCAGTTATGTGATAGTAGTAATGTCCCCGCAGTTATGTGATAGTAGTAATGTCCCCGCAGTTATGTGATAGTAGTAATGTCCCCAGCAGTTATGTGATAGTAGTAATGTCCCGCAGTTATGTGATAGCAGTAATGTCCCCGCAGTTATGTGATAGTAGTAATGTCCCCAGCAGTTATGTGATAGTAGTAATGTCCCCGCAGTTATGTGATAGTAGTAATGTCCCGCAGTTATGTGATAGCAGTAATGTCCCCGCAGTTATGTGATAGTAGTAATGTCCCCGCAGTTATGTGATAGTAGTAATGTCCCCGCAGTTATGTGATAGTAGTAATGTCCCCCGCAGTTATGTGATAGTAGTAATGTCCCCGCAGTTATGTGATAGTAGTAATGTCCCCGCAGTTATGTGATAGTAGTAATGTCCCCCCGCAGTTATGTGATAGTAGTAATGTCCCAGCAGTTATGTGATAGTAGTAATGTCCCCGCAGTTATGTGATAGTAGTAATGTCCCCGCAGTTATGTGATAGTAGTAATGTCCCCGCAGTTATGTGATAGTAGTAATGTCCCCGCAGTTATGTGATAGTAGTAATGTCCCAGCAGTTATGTGATAGTAGTAATGTCCCCCCGCAGTTATGTGATAGTAGTAATGTCCCCGCAGTTATGTGATAGTAGTAATGTCCCCGCAGTTATGTGATAGTAGTAATGTCCCCGCAGTTATGTGATAGTAGTAATGTCCCCCCGCAGTTATGTGATAGTAGTAATGTCCCCCCGCAGTTATGTGATAGCAGTAATGTCCAGCAGTTATGTGATAGTAGTAATGTCCCCGCAGTTATGTGATAGTAGTAATGTCCCAGCAGTTATGTGATAGTAGTAATGTCCCCGCAGTTATGTGATAGTAGTAATGTCCCCCCGCAGTTATGTGATAGTAGTAATGTCCCCGCAGTTATGTGATAGTAGTAATGTCCCCCGCAGTTATGTGATAGTAGTAATGTCCCCGCAGTTATGTGATAGTAGTAATGTCCCCGCAGTTATGTGATAGTAGTAATGTCCCCGCAGTTATGTGATAGTAGTAATGTCCCCGCAGTTATGTGATAGTAGTAATGTCCCCCCGCAGTTATGTGATAGTAGTAATGTCCCCCCCGCAGTTATGTGATAGCAGTAATGTCCAGCAGTTATGTGATAGTAGTAATGTCCCCGCAGTTATGTGATAGTAGTAATGTCCCCAGCAGTTATGTGATAGTAGTAATGTCCCCGCAGTTATGTGATAGTAGTAATGTCCCCCCGCAGTTATGTGATAGTAGTAATGTCCCCGCAGTTATGTGATAGTAGTAATGTCCCCCGCAGTTATGTGATAGTAGTAATGTCCCCGCAGTTATGTGATAGTAGTAATGTCCCCGCAGTTATGTGATAGTAGTAATGTCCCCCCCGCAGTTATGTGATAGCAGTAATGTCCCCGCAGTTATGTGATAGTAGTAATGTCCCCGCAGTTATGTGATAGTAGTAATGTCCAGCAGTTATGTGATAGTAGTAATGTCCCCGCAGTTATGTGATAGTAGTAATGTCCCCGCAGTTATGTGATAGTAGTAATGTCCCCGCAGTTATGTGATAGTAGTAATGTCCCCGCAGTTATGTGATAGTAGTAATGTCCCCGCAGTTATGTGATAGTAGTAATGTCCCCCCGCAGTTATGTGATAGTAGTAATGTCCCCCCGCAGTTATGTGATAGTAGTAATGTCCAGCAGTTATGTGATAGTAGTAATGTCCCCGCAGTTATGTGATAGTAGTAATGTCCCCCCGCAGTTATGGGATAGTAGTAATGTCCCTCCGCAGTTATGTGATAGTAGTAATGTCCAGCAGTTATGTGATAGTAGTAATGTCCCCCCGCAGTTATGTGATAGTAGTAATGTCCCAGCAGTTATGTGATAGTAGTAATGTCCCCGCAGTTATGTGATAGTAGTAATGTCCCCGCAGTTATGTGATAGTAGTAATGTCCCCAGCAGTTATGTGATAGTAGTAATGTCCCCCCCCAGTTATGTGATAGTAGTAATGTCCCCCCCGCAGTTATGTGATAGTAGTAATGTCCCCGCAGTTATGTGATAGTAGTAATGTCCCCGCAGTTATGTGATAGTAGTAATGTCCCCGCAGTTATGTGATAGTAGTAATGTCCCCGCAGTTATGTGATAGTAGTAATGTCCCCAGCAGTTATGTGA
Source organism: Dendropsophus ebraccatus (assembly GCF_027789765.1). Classification (NCBI taxonomy): domain Eukaryota; kingdom Metazoa; phylum Chordata; class Amphibia; order Anura; family Hylidae; genus Dendropsophus; species Dendropsophus ebraccatus. Next base: position 1,874,130 of record NC_091462.1, read on the forward strand.
TAGTAGTAATGTCCCCGCAGTTATGTGATAGTAGTAATGTCCCCGCAGTTATGTGATAGTAGTAATGTCCCCGCAGTTATGTGATAGTAGTAATGTCCCCAGCAGTTATGTGATAGTAGTAATGTCCCCGCAGTTATGTGATAGTAGTAATGTCCCCGCAGTTATGGGATAGTAGTAATGTCACCCCGCAGTTATGTGATAGTAGTAATGTCCCCGCAGTTATGTGATAGTAGTAATGTCCCCGCAGTTATGTGATAGTAGTAATGTCCCCCCCCAGTTATGTGATAGTAGTAATGTCCCCGCAGTTATGTGATAGTAGTAATGTCCCCGCAGTTATGTGATAGTAGTAATGTCCCCGCAGTTATGTGATAGTAGTAATGTCCCCGCAGTTATGTGATAGTAGTAATGTCCCCGCAGTTATGTGATAGTAGTAATGTGATGTCAGATTTGCTGCCTAACATGTATGTAACCCATAACTATATCACACAACCTGAGCAGGTAAATGATGGGTGTGCTACAGAGTTAGTTCCAGTGAATGCAGAGTGTGAACTAACCTCTAAAGCAGAAGTAGAGGGGATCAGCTCAAGTGTGCCCCTAGAGGTCATGGTGTGTAAGGACCAGAGTATTGCATGTGATGAATGTGCTGTGCTGCCCCTAGAGGTCATGGTGTGTAATGACGAGAAGATTGCATGTGATGAATGTGCTGTGCTGCCCCTAGAGGTCATGGTGTGTAAGGACCAGAGTATTGCATGTGATGAATGTGCTGTGCTGCCCCTAGAGGTCATGGTGTGTAATGACGAGAAGATTGCATGTGATGAATGTGCAGTGCTGCCCCTAGAGGTCAGGGTGTGTAATGACGAGAAGATTGCATGTGATGAAGGTGCAGTGCTGCCCCTAGAGGTCATGGTGTGTACTGACCAGAGTATTGCATGTGATGAAGGTGCAGTGCTGCCCCTAGAGGTCATGGTGTGTAAGGACCAGAGTATTGCATGTGATGAATGTGCAGTGCTGCCCCTAGAGGTCATGGTGTGTAAGGACCAGAGTATTGCATGTGATGAATGTGCTGTGCTGCCCCTAGAGGTCATGGTGTGTAGTGACCAGAGTATTGCATGGCATGAATGTGCTGTGGGGGAAAGCAGTACGGAGAGTTTGGTGGCCGTTACTGACACAAGTGAGGCCAATGTAGTTGCTAGTGACAGCCGGATATCTGCTGCAGATGATAACAAGGAGGGTAATTAGACTGACAAGCCTATGGGTTTGTATTATGCCAAGAGAGTGACCTACAAAGTCAAACAGCATGTGAGAAGTGACTGTGGCAGTAGGCGGTGTGTATGCAGTGTGTGGCAGTAGGCGGTGTGTATGCAGTGTGTGTGGCAGTAGGCGGTGTGTATGCAGTGTGTGTGGCAGTAGGCGGTGTGTATGCAGTGTGTGTGGCAGTAGGCGGTGTGTATGCAGTGTGTGTGGCAGTAGGCGGTGTGTATGCTGTGTGTGGCAGTAGGCGGTGTGTATGCTGTGTGTGGCAGTAGGCGGTGTGTATGCAGTGTGTGGCAGTAGGCGGTGTGTATGCAGTGTGTGGCAGTAGGCGGTGTGTATGCAGTGTGTGTGGCAGTAGGCGGTGTGTATGCAGTGTGTGTGGCAGTAGGCGGTGTGTATGCAGTGTGTGTGGCAGTAAGCGGTGTGTATGCTGTGTGTGGCAGTAGGCGGTGTGTATGCTGTGTGTGGCAGTAGGCGGTATGTATGCTGTGTGTGGCAGTAGGCGGTATGTATGCTGTGTGTGGCAGTAGGCGGTATGTATGCTGTGTGTGGCAGTAGGCGGTATGTATGCTGTGTGTGGCAGTAGGCGGTATGTATGCTGTGTGTGGCAGTAGGCGGTGTGTATGCTGTGTGTGGCAGTAGGCGGTGTGTATGCTGTGTGTGGCAGTAGGCGGTGTGTATGCTGTGTGTGGCAGTAGGCGGTGTGTATGCTGTGTGTGGCAGTAGGCGGTGTGTATGCTGTGTGTGGCAGTAGGCGGTGTGTATGCTGTGTGTGGCAGTAGGCGGTGTGTATGCTGTGTGTGGCAGTAGGCGGTGTGTATGCTGTGTGTGGCAGTAGGCGGTATGTATGCTGTGTGTGGCAGTAAGCTGTATGTATGCTGTGTGTGGCAGTAGGCGGTATGTATGCTGTGTGTGGCAGTAGGCGGTATGTATGCTGTGTGGCAGTAGGCGGTATGTATGCTGTGTGTGGCAGTAGGCGGTATGTATGCTGTGTGGCAGTAGGCGGTATGTATGCTGTGTGTGGCAGTAGGCGGTATGTATGCTGTGTGTGGCAGTAGGCGGTATGTATGCTGTGTGTGGCAGTAGGCGGTATGTATGCTGTGTGTGGCAGTAGGCGGTATGTATGCTGTGTGTGGCAGTAGGCGGTATGTATGCTGTGTGTGGCAGTAGGCGGTATGTATGCTGTGTGTGGCAGTAAGCTGTATGTATGCTGGGTGTGGCAGTAGGCGGTATGTATGCTGTGTGTGGCAGTAGGCGGTGTGTATGCTGTGTGTGTGGCAGTAGGCGGTATGTATGCTGTGTGTGGCAGTAGGCGGTATGTATGCTGTGTGTGGCAGTAGGCGGTGTGTATGCTGTGTGTGTGGCAGTAGGCGGTGTGTATGCTGTGTGTGTGGCAGTAGGCGGTGTGTATGCTGTGTGTGGCAGTAGGCAGTATGTATGCTGTGTGTGTGGCAGTAGGCGGTGTGTATGCTGTGTGTGGCAGTAGGCGGTGTGTATGCTGTGTGTGTGGCAGTAGGCGGTGTGTATGCTGGGTGTGTGGCAGTAGGCGGTGTGTATGCTGTGTGTGGCAGTAGGCGGTGTGTATGCTGTGTGTGTGGCAGTAGGCGGTATGTATGCTGTGTGTGTGGCAGTAGGCGGTGTGTATGCAGTGTGTGTGGCAGTAGGCGGTGTGTATGCTGTGTGTGGCAGTAGGCGGTGTGTATGCTGTGTGTGTGGCAGTAGGCGGTGTGTATGCTGTGTGTGGCAGTAGGCGGTGTGTATGCTGTGTGTGGCAGTAGGCAGTATGTATGCTGTGTGTGTGGCAGTAGGCGGTGTGTATGCTGTGTGTGGCAGTAGGCGGTGTGTATGCTGTGTGTGGCAGTAGGCAGTATGTATGCTGTGTGTGTGGCAGTAGGCGGTGTGTATGCTGTGTGTGGCAGTAGGCGGTATGTATGCTGGGTGTGGCAGTAGGCGGTATGTATGCTGGGTGTGGGGCACGTTTTCCCAGCGTGCTGCAGTGAGAATACATGTGATGAGGAAACATACTGAAAATGTGTTGTGTATTCTCACACCTAAACTATGTTCCTACAACAGCTGTGCTAGCCTGGTGCCCAAAAAGTATCACAAAAATAAAGGGTAAAAAGTGACTAGTGTGAACATGGTTGTAGACAGAAATGTTGCATGGAGATGGCCTGGTAGGAAGCAGTATACACACTGGGCTTAACTGAGAGCGCCCCCTGTGTCTATGACAGCAAGTCTGGTGTGGGTGACTATACTACACTGCAGAACCAGATAGACCTGAGTGATGCAACCAGTGAGGTTAGTGGTGGTCACACAGTGGTAGTATCCAGTGAGGTTAGTGGTGGTCACACAGTGGTAGTATCCAGTGAGGTTAGTGGTGGTCACACAGTGGTAGTATCCAGTGAGGTTAGTGGTGGTCACACAGTGGTAGTATCCAGTGAGGTTAGTGGTGGTCACACAGTAGTAGCATCCAGTGGGGTCAGTGGTGGTCACACAGTAGTAGTATCCAGTGAGGTTAGTGGTGGTCACACAGTAGTAGTATCTAGTGAGGTTAGTGGTGGTCACACAGTAGTAGTATCCAGTGAGGTTAGTGGTGGTCACACAGTAGTAGTATCCAGTGAGGTTAGTGGTGGTCACACAGTAGTAGCATCCAGTGAGGTTAGTGGTGGTCACACAGTAGTAGCATCCAGTGAGGTTAGTGGTGGTCACACAGTAGTAGCATCCAGTGAGGTTAGTGGTGGTCACACAGTAGTAGCATCCAGTGAGGTTAGTGGTGGTCACACAGTAGTAGTATCCAGTGAGGTTAGTGGTGGTCACACAGTAGCATCCAGTGAGGTTAGTGGTGGTCACACAGTGGTAGTATCCAGTGAGGTCAGTGGTGGTCACACAGTAGTAGTATCCAGTGAGGTTAGTGGTGGTCACACAGTAGTAGTATCCAGTGATGTTAGTGGTGGTCACACAGTAGTAGCATCCAGTGAGGTTAGTGGTGGTCACACAGTGGTAGTATCCAGTGAGGTTAGTGGTGGTCACACAGTAGTAGCATCCAGTGAGGTTAGTGGTGGTCACACAGTAGTAGTATCTAGTGAGGTTAGTGGTGGTCACACAGTAGTAGCATCCAGTGAGGTTAGTGGTGGTCACACAGTAGTAGCATCCAGTGAGGTTAGTGGTGGTCACACAGTAGTAGCATCCAGTGAGGTTAGTGGTGGTCACACAGTAGTAGTATCCAGTGAGGTTAGTGGTGGTCACACAGTAGTAGTATCTAGTGAGGTTAGTGGTGGTCACACAGTAGTAGCATCCAGTGAGGTTAGTGGTGGTCACACAGTAGTAGCATCCAGTGAGGTTAGTGGTGGTCACACAGTAGTAGTATCCAGTGAGGTTAGTGGTGGTCACACAGTAGCATCCAGTGAGGTTAGTGGTGGTCACACAGTAGTAGTATCCTGTGAGGTTAGTGATGGTCACACAGTAGTAGTATCCAGTGAGGTTAGTGGTGGTCACACAGTAGTAGTATCCAGTGAGGTTAGTGGTGGTCACACAGTAGCATCCAGTGAGGTTAGTGGTGGTCACACAGTAGTAGTATCCAGTGAGGTTAGTGGTGGTCACACAGTAGTAGTATCCAGTGAGGTTAGTGGTGGTCACACAGTAGCATCCAGTGAGGTTAGTGGTGGTCACACAGTAGTAGTATCCAGTGAGGTTAGTGGTGGTCACACAGTAGTAGTATCTAGTGATGTTAGTGGTGGTCACAGTAGCATCCAGTGAGGTTAGTGGTGGTCACACAGTAGTAGCATCCAGTGAGGTTAATGGTGGTCACACAGTAGTAGTATCCAGTGAGGTTAGTGGTGGTCACACAGTAGTAGCATCCAGTGAGGTTAGTGGTGGTCACAGTAGCATCCAGTGGGGTTAGTGGTGGTCACACAGTAGTAGCATCCAGTGAGGTCAGTGGTGGTCACACAGTAGTAGCATCCAGTGAGGTTAGTGGTGGTCACACAGTAGTAGTATCTAGTGAGGTTAGTGGTGGTCACACAGTAGTAGCATCCAGTGAGGTTAGTGATGGTCACACAGTAGTAGCATCCAGTGGGGTTAGTGGTGGTCACACAGTAGTAGCATCCAGTGGGGTTAGTGGTGGTCACACAGTAGTAGCATCCAGTGAGGTTAGTGGTGGTCACACAGTAGTAGCATCCAGTGAGGTTAGTGGTGGTCACACAGTAGTAGCATCCAGTGAGGTTAGTGGTGGTCACACAGTAGTATCCAGTGGGGTTAGTGGTGGTCACACAGTAGTAGTATCCAGTGAGGTTAGTGGTGGTCACACAGTAGTAGTATCCAGTGAGGTTAGTGGTGGTCACACAGTAGTAGTATCCAGTGAGGTTAGTGGTGGTCACACAGTAGTAGCATCCAGTGAGGTTAGTGGTGGTCACACAGTAGTAGCATCCAGTGATGTTAGTGGTGGTCACACAGTAGTAGCATCCAGTGAGGTTAGTGGTGGTCACACAGTAGTAGTATCCAGTGAGGTTAGTGGTGGTCACACAGTAGTAGCATCCAGTGAGGTTAGTGGTGGTCACACAGTAGTAGCATCCCATGAGGTTAGTGGTGGTCACAGTAGCATCCAGTGAGGTTAGTGGTGGTCACACAGTAGTAGCATCCAGTGAGGTTAGTGGTGGTCACACAGTAGTAGTATCTAGTGAGGTTAGTGGTGGTCACACAGTAGTAGCATCCAGTGAGGTTAGTGGTGGTCACACAGTAGTAGCATCCAGTGGGGTCAGTGGTGGTCACACAGTAGTAGTATCCAGTGAGGTTAGTGGTGGTCACACAGTAGTAGTATCTAGTGAGGTTAGTGGTGGTCACACAGTAGTAGCATCCAGTGAGGTTAGTGGTGGTCACACAGTAGTAGCATCCAGTGAGGTTAGTGGTGGTCACACAGTAGTAGTATCCAGTGAGGTTAGTGGTGGTCACACAGTAGCATCCAGTGAGGTTAGTGGTGGTCACACAGTAGTAGTATCCTGTGAGGTTAGTGATGGTCACACAGTAGTAGTATCCAGTGAGGTTAGTGGTGGTCACACAGTAGTAGTATCCAGTGAGGTTAGTGGTGGTCACACAGTAGCATCCAGTGAGGTTAGTGGTGGTCACACAGTAGTAGTATCCTGTGAGGTTAGTGATGGTCACACAGTAGTAGTATCCAGTGAGGTTAGTGGTGGTCACACAGTAGTAGCATCCAGTGAGGTTAGTGGTGGTCACACAGTAGTAGCATCCAGTGAGGTTAGTGGTGGTCACACAGTAGTAGTATCCTGTGAGGTTAGTGGTGGTCACACAGTAGTAGTATCCAGTGAGGTTAGTGGTGGTCACACAGTAGTAGCATCCAGTGAGGTTAGTGGTGGTCACACAGTAGTAGCATCCAGTGAGGTTAGTGGTGGTCACACAGTAGTAGCATCCAGTGAGGTTAGTGGTGGTCACACAGTAGTAGCATCCAGTGAGGTTAGTGGTGGTCACACAGTAGTAGTATCCAGTGAGGTTAGTGGTGGTCACACAGTAGTACTGAGAGAGTGGGGGGACTGTGCGCCCGCTGAGAGTTTCTCAGTACAGCCGTCCAATGTATGTCTCCCCTAATAGAGATGGTCATGAAAGAAATGAACGTCAAAGAGAGAAAGTGGACCATGGTGTTCCTGTGTTAGGGTACAAACACACACACCGTATACGCAGCAGATTAGATCTAAATAACTGAACACAGCATCAAATCTGCACCACCAAATCTGCTGCGTATCTGCCGCGTATCCGTCATGTGGGTTAGTACCCTTATGTAAAATGTGGGGAAAATAAAAAGTAAATAATAAAGTGACAAGTCCTACGGCCTTTGTCAGGGGGGGAGGATATGTGGCATGGTGGGGCTGTAAGAGGCAGTTCTGGGCCTCTGGAGTGGGAATTGGAGTTCAGGTGAAGCTCCTGGTCCAGGTACTCCACTCCAGCCCTAGAGCTAATGAGGCTCTGAAACCACCTGGTGGATCTATTAGAGACTCCAGAGCTTCCCAGGTGATGGCTCCTCCCAGGTGAGGGGGGGCTCCTCCCAGGTGATGGCTCCCAGGTGAGGGGGGAGCTCCCCCCAGGTGAGGGGGGGGCTCCTCCCAGGTGAGGGGGGCTCCTCCCAGGGTGGGAGGACACAGGCAGTGCTCGGCCGGTGGGAGCTGCAGACAAGAAGTCTGGGTGAGACCAGTGTACCTGGAGATATTGAGCATTAGGCTCAGGAGTGACAGCTAGGGAAGCTGTAATGTGTTAGTCAGTGGCTAGACCGCCCAGGTTTTATTTTATTGGCAGTGTTGCTTGTCTCATGTTTTGAACGGATAAATAAAGCGACTGAGGTCAGTATAATACGTACAGCACTGACTGCACTGCAATATGTGATGTGCCGACCGTCTCAGAGCCAGGAGATGGCGATCCCAGCGAGTGAGTAACCCCCAGATTGTCACTATAATATATATATATATATACACATATACACACACACATATATACACACACACACACACACACACACACACACAGTGTATATGTATGGGGTGTGTGTGTGTGTGTATATATATAGGGTGTATATGTATGGTGTGTGTGTGTATATAGGGTGGATATGTATATATATATATATATATATATATATATATATATATATACACACACATATACACACATACATACGCACACACGGTGTATATGTATGGTGTGTGTGTGTGTGTATATATGAGTGTATATGTATGGCGAGTGTGTGTATATATAGGGTGGATATACATAGTAAATAAGGTTGAAAGAAGACAAGAGTCCATCAGGTTCAACCTAGGGGAACCCTACTGTGTTGATCCAGGGAAGGCAAACGACAATTGCCCCACCACAGGGAGAAAACTCCCCCCGACTCCAATGGCGATCAGTATAATCCCTGGATCACCGGAAATCTAATGCCCATAACTTGTGATATTATATTGTACAAGAAAATCATCCAGGCCTCCCCTGTACTTATATAATGAATCGGCCAGGACAGCATCATGTGGCGGAGAGTCCCACAGTCTTACCGCTCGTACAGTAAAGAATATAGAGAGTCCCACAGTCTTACCGCTCGTACAGTAAAGAATATAGAGAGTCCCACAGTCTTACCGCTCGTACAGTAAAGAATATAGAGAGTCCCACAGTCTTACCGCTCGTACAGTAAAGAATATAGAGAGTCCCACAGTCTTACCGCTCGTACAGTAAAGAATATAGAGAGTCCCACAGTCTTACCGCTCGTACAGTAAAGAACCCGCGTTGATGCTGATGGTGAAATCTTCTTTCCTCTAGACGTAGAGGATGCCCCCTTGTCATGGTTACAGACCTAGGAGTAAGGAGACCACTACAAAGACCTCTGTACTGTCCATTCATATATCTGTACATTGGGATCAGATCGCCCCTAAGACGTCTTTTTCTAGTGTAAATAACCCCAAGTGTGATAACCTGTCCCTGTCCTGTAACCCCCCCCCCCCCTCCCATTCCCTTAATGACCTTTGTTTCCCTCCTCTGCACCCGCTCCAGGTCACCTGTGTCCTCCTTATATACCAGTGCCCGGTGCTGTATACAGTATATACCATGCGTGGTCTGACCAGTGATTCATAAAGAGGATAAACTATGTTCTCATCTTTAGCATCTCGACCTCTTTTGATGCATCCCATTATTTTATTAGCCTTGGCAGCTGCTGCCTGGCACTGATCACTATAGATGAGGTTACTGTCCACCAATACCCCCAGGTCCTTTTCGGCAGCAGTGTTACCCAGTGTTTTATTATTTAGCACATAACTGTACTTATTATTTCTATGGCCCAAATGCATAACCTTACATTTATCCACATTATACATCTGCCATTTCACTGCCCAAGCCTCCAGCTTCTCCAAATCCCTCTGTAATATGATATTATCCTCCTCTGTGCTGATTACTCTACCCAGTTTAGTATCATCTGCAAAAATGGAGATTCTGCTCTGTAGCCCCTCTACAAGGTCATTAATAAAAATATTAAAAAGTGGCCCAACACTGACCCCTGCGGTACCCCACTAGTAACTGTGACCCAACACTGACCCCTGCTGTACCCCACTAGTAACTGTGACCCAACACTGACCCCTGCGCTACCCCACTAGTAACTGTGCCCCAACACTGACCCCTGTGGTACCCCACTAGTAACTGTGCCCCAACACTGACCCCTGTGGTAGCCCCCCAAGTAACTGTGCCCAAACACTGACCCCTGTGGTACCCTACTAGTAACTGTGCCCCAACACTGCCCCCTGCTGTACCCCACTAGTAACTGTGCCCCAACACTGACCCCTGTGGTAGCCCCCCAAGTAACTGTGCCCCAACACTGACCCCTGTGGTACCCCACTAGTAACTGTAACCCAACACTGACCCCTGTGGTACCCCACTAGTAACTGTTACCCAACACTGACCCCTGAGGTACCCCACTAGTAACTGTGCCCCAA